>NW_027187391.1:58552909-58615409 GCF_028583685.1 Petaurus breviceps papuanus
TCTCTCTCTCTCTCTCTCTCTCTCTCTCTCTCTCTCTCTCTCTCTCGTCTTGCTCTCTGTCTCAGTCTCTTCCTCTCAATCTCTTATCAGGACCAGATTTTCCTGAACTATAAAATGTTGGAATTCAACTTGATAATCTCTAAAGTACCTTCCATCTTTAAATCTGTAATCTTAGTGTCAGATCACTTCACTTTTCTTGGTCTCAGTTTCCATATTTGTTAATTAAGGGGTTTGGACTTAATGCTCTCTAAATTCCCTTCTAGGGGTAAATTCAAAGAATTCTTACAAGCATTATTACGTTGGGGGAACATGTATGAAAAGCAGTGTCAGAAAAAAAGAATGTTTCAGATGTATTGTTTTGGTTTTCAAAAATCTACAATGCAAATGTCTCAAGCCTGGTGAATTTTTAAACTGACATCCTCATACACCAATTTATCTTGTATCTCTACAAAGCTATTTTCATTACCAAAAAGCTAAGACAGTCTGAGACAGTTGACCTGGGACAGACAGTCTCTGACTTTATCTTTTGATATCCACAAATTGAGAAAATGGAAGCTCTTCAAGAAAAAGATCTTGTCACTAAACATAAAGAAACCATGTGTTATAAAGAAAGACAATAGGAAACCACTCAACAAATGGCAACCTGAACAATAAAATCCTCTCTCTTTTGAATTGTTAAAATTACCCAATAAAATTACTTTTTTTTTCAAAAATATTTTTTCACTCAACCTTTAGAGGAGACAGGTGTTACAATGCCTTTAAAAAAGGGCTTGCAACCCAAGAAAAACATGACTGAACCAGCTTTTGAGGTCTCATAATAGATCTCAGTGAATAATTAAAATGGGCACCCGGGAATGCCTTTTGTTTTTATTGTTGTTAGGTTTGATATATAAGCTATCTAACATACATAATCGGTATTTAGCATTCACTGGGCAGAAGAAGCCTAGGGAATAGCACATTAGAACATGTATTTCAAGGAAGTGGTTAAAGTACTACCTTCAAAAAAATCAATCTCTACTGATTCTCAGACAACCTGTGATTATGAAAGTAAGGCAGCACACTCTGGGGGAAAGAGAAAGCTCATCCAAACAACTCTCGGAATTAGGATTTGATTGTTATTGAAATACCAAAAATGGCCCTGTTGGCCATACCTTCCCATAGGAAAGGATTGTAATTAGCATAGTACAGTGAAAAGACACTGGACTTAGAGTTGGGGGAAACCTAGGTTTAAATCCTGATTTTTGAGACTGAGTAGCAGCATAACAATGGAGAAGTAACTTTCCCATTCTAAGCTCCAAATTCCTCATCTGTTAAATGGGGATGGTCATACACATATCACTTATTTCACATAGCTCTTGTGTAGAAAGTATTTTGGAAATCTTAATGCACTATGGAATAGTGAATTGTGGTTTTCAAAAACCATTCCATTCAAATACATGTGTAATCTAATGTTAAGATGAGATGTTGATGTCTATATCATTAAAGTTTAATGACTAAGCTTGACACAGAAGAGGAAATATAAGAAAGTGCCACCCACACTCTCCCCCCCTCTTTCTTTGCAGAAATGGGAAGAAAGACTATGAAATAATGCATATAATGTTGGACTCAGTTTATGTGTTGCTTAGTTCACAGAAATGTTTTTCTTTTTTTTAATAATTATTTCTTATAATTAATAGGCTCCCTGGGAGCAAGAGGAGAGATATATTGGCAAGTGACTGTGATGTACAAACAAAAGATGTCAATACAATTTTTAAAGTTGTAATCCATACCTATGAAGTCTGTCATTTTGATCCTGTTACTCTATAGGTTACAAGACTATTTTGTCAAGTTTGTCTTGAATCTGACAAAGTTGGAAGTTTGTTTTTTTTTTAATGTTTTATAGTACCCTTAATGGGAATGGAACAGTACACTCCTAAATAGTGCTGAGTGGCCATCTGTCCACTCTGCACAAAGTGCTCAACTAAGCACTATAAAGATTCTATACAGCAGGAGAAATGCACATCCGCATACAGAGCCAGGATGCAAGTGACATTTTAAATGGCATGCAGAGACTATGAGCATGTCAAGACCAACTATCCCTACAAAATTGTACAAAGAAAGATGGCAAGCATAGTTTAGTGGAGAGACTTAGTACTAGTCTTAGAAGCTAGACTTAAATCCAGGCCTTCTGAATCTTGTCCTTACAATTTTATGATTAGGCAAGGCAAATAACCTCTACCATGCCTCAGTTTTCTCATTTTAAAATAAACATATTTATGTTGCCCCTCTCAATGTCATTTGGAGAAAAGTGCTATAAAAGTTACAGATCATTATTGCAAATGTAAGATATAATATTGCTGCTTTAGCTCTTCTCCCCAAGTCCTTCCCTAGTCCTATACTCATCCTGATAGAGAGGGGACTTCAGGTTCCCTAAAGTCTGTGTCATGGGAGTACAACATGGGCAAAATTCTTCTGCTCTGGAAAGCTTTCAATTATGTGCTCAGCAATAGCTTAAAATACTCACATGGCATTGAGCAAATCATTTAATCTCTTGAAGAAGCTAGATGGTTCATGGGATAGCCTGAGAGACTGGAAGATCTGAGTTCAAATACTACCTCAGATACTTACTATTTGTGCAATACTGGGGAAGTTTCTAAGCCTCATTTTCCTTCAAATGAGGGAACATAATAAAGTGGTAATAACCCCTACCTCATAGCAATGTTGTGAAGATCAATGCTAGTTATTATCAATACCTCTAGGTCTCAATTTCTTTATCTGTAAAATGGGTGGATTGGACTGGATAACCTCTGAGATCTTATTCATCTCTAAATCAAAGAGCTTCTGAATCTTTTCAAACAGTAGCCTAGTATAAACTGGTTCTTCACCAGTAGGCTGGCCACTAGGTGATGAACTCTTTAGGCATGATAACATATGAAATAAAGAAATACACAAAATAGTTCTCAGCCCTATGCTGCCCCCTGTACTCCTATAATTATGGTGGCAAAACAGTGGGAAATGGTATCAAGGATAATAAGAATCACCAGTTTTAGACTATCTATAAAATTTAACAAAGCTATTTGCACTCTAAATAAATACAAGTATAATGACCAATGAATGGCCATATTAGTATAGGAACTGAATTTTACCAATCTTGACCTTCTCACTAGAAATGAACAAAAGATAAAGAGGTGATTAGCCCAACTATTACACTTGTATCTTCATATCAGGATAAAAATTATGAGGACTCTATTCTCAGTACATCAGGAGAACTACCTATGATAGATGTAGGAGAGGAGTTATTCACAATAGTCACATAAGATGGACAAAAAATGGATAGTTTGCTATCAGTTTCAAAGGAAGAAATGTACAAGTTTATAAGATCAAAAATCCATTTGAAAATTTGAACAGTAAGTACTAATGATAAAGCATTTAATGCTTTGCTACTTTATCTCTAAGCAAGGTTTAAACAAAGAAAAACCCACAAATGCTCTCAAAATATTCATTCTAAATTTGAACCATCCCAAGTATTAACAAGGCCAGCTAGGGTTAGAGTGACTATCATTGATCTTGTAACAGAAACATCTGTATATATGATTGTTGTGGGACTGGGAATTTAAGATCTTCCCTGCCCCTAGGCCCGTTGATAGGCTTAGGTAACTCTGAGAACCTACTTTGATTTGAAAATATACTCTGCCTCCTAACAGATTGAATGTGGTCACATGGAGCCTGTGGTGGGAGGCTTGTTTTTCAGGAATGCCCACACCTTGGTGCTTTGTGATTGGGCAGAGGGTCAAGATGGTTGTGACATTCTCTGATCCAAGAGAAGGCTATATATATATATATATATATATATATATATATATATATATATATATATATATATATATATACACTAATATGAGGTTTTGTTTTGGGGCTTACTTAGAGAAGAGTTTGTGATTTGACCAGACAAGGCTCTGGGCAGCCATTGATCCCCCCGGCTTTGAAAACCCAGATCTTGTGCTTCCCCCTCTGGTAACTGACTAGGTATGAACGTACTTGTCAGACAGTTGGAAGCCTGTCTGATGATCTGTTTCTCTGTCTGCTTGTAGCTTGTTTATATTCTCTGAAGTTCAGGGTGCTGACTTTTCCCCCTATACTACGTAAATGATAGATGTTTGCTTGATTTAAGCAAGGTTGTTAACCCATTTTGAGTTGCTTTCCTTTAGAAAAGCAGATCTAAGAACCTGTGTTGGCAGCCAACCTGGGTATGCTAGGGTGCTTGCTGCTACAATGCTAGCCAGAAAACATTTTGGAAAGGGGAACAACAAATGGAATGGGTGATCCAATAGCAATTAACATGGAAGAAATGATCAATTTCTCCCTGAAATTTTTGATTCTACAATTTTTTGTATACTAAAAAAGGCAAAATAGATTGTTGAACTAAATTTTATGGTTTTGTGTGTGTCTTTTGGTTTGGGTTTTTTTTTTTGGTCTTTATTAATTTTTTTGCTTTTAGTTTACAAGATTCATTACCACAATTCCTTGAGTTTCAAATTTTTTCTCCCTCCCTCCTCCCCCCACCCCATGACGGCATACAATCAAGTATAGGATCAGCAAATACTTTCGCATTAGGCATTAGTCAGGTTATAAAGAAGGATTGTAACAGATGGAATAAAGAATGGGAAAGAGGAAACAAAACCAAACAAGAAAACAGAAAAGGGCAGGTAGTATCCTTCAATCTGGGTTCAATCTCAGTTCTTTCTCTGGATATAAACATCTCTCTCCATCATGAGTCTTTTGGGGTTGACTTATGACTCTGGATTGCTCAGAAGAGTCCTGTTTATCAAAGTTGGTCATCACACATACGTTATGTCTGTAAATGCATACAAATTTCTCCTGGCTCTACTCTTCTCACTCAGCATCAATTCGTATAAGCCTCTCCAGGTAAATATCAAGTCCATCTGCTCCTCATTTCTTATTGCACAATAGTATTCCATAATATGCATATACCACAACTTGTTCAGCTATTCCCCAATTGATGGGCACCCCCTTAATTTACAATTCTTTGCCACCACAAAAAGAGCTGCTATAAATATTTTTGTACATATGGGTCTTTCCCCTACTTCTATGATCTCTTTGGGATACAACCCTAGAAGTGATATTGCTGGGTAAAAGGGTATGAAATTATTTATAGCCCTTTGGACATAATTCCAGATTGCTTTCCAGAATGGCTGGATCAGTTTACAACTCCACCAGCAGTGCATTAGTGTTCCAATTTGTCCACATCCTCTCCAGCATTTGTCATTTTCCTGTTTTGTCATCTTAGCCAATCTGACCGGTGAGATGTGGTACCTCAGAGTTGTTTTGATTTGCATTTCTCTAATCAATAGTAATTTAGAGCATTTTTTCATATGCTTATAAATATCTTTAATTTCTTCCTCTGTAAACTGCCTGTTCATATCCTTTGACCATTTCTCTATTGGGTAATGATTTGTATTCTTATAGATTTGACTCAGTTCTCTGTGTATTTTAGAAATGAGTCCTTTATCAGTGATGTAGGTTGTAAAAATTCTTTCCCAATTTTCTACTTCCCTCTTAATCCTGGTTACATTGGCTTTGTTTGTACAGAAGCTTTTCAATTTAATGTAATCAAAATTATCTATATTGCATTTTATAATGCCCTCTAATTATTGTTTGGTCATAAAGTCTTTCGCTCTCCACAAATCTGACAGGTAAACTATTCCTTGCTTTCCCAGATTGCTTAGAGCATTAGCCTTTATACCTAGATCATGCACCCATTTAGACTTGATTTTGGTATATGGTGTTAGATAATGGTCTATGCCCAGTTTTTGCCATACTATATTGCAGGTTTCTCAGCAGTTTTTGTCAAATAGTGAGTTCTTATCCCCAAAACTGGGGTCTTTGGGGTTATCAGAGAGTAGATTACTATAGTCATTGACTGCTGAGTCTTGTGTACCCAATCTATTCCATTGATCCACTACCCTATTCCTCAACCAGTACCAAGTAGTTTTGAGGACTGCTGCTTTATAGTACAGATTAAAATATGGTATAGCAAGTCCACCATCCCTAGCATTTTTTCATTAATTCCCTTGATATTCTGGACCTTGTGATCTCCAAATGAATTTTGTTACTATGTTTTCTAGCTTTATAAGGTAGTTTTTTGGTAAACTGATTGGTATGGCACTAAATATATAATTTAATTTAGGTAAAATTGTCATTTTTATAATATTAGCTCAATGTAGCCATGAGCATTTGACATCTTTCCAATTAGTTAGATCTGACTTTATATGTGTGAAAAGTGTTTTGTAGTTGTGTTCATGTAGGTCTTGGGTTTGTTTTGGTAGGTAGATTCCCAAATATTTTATAATGTCTACAGTAACTTTAAATGGGATTTATGTGGGTTTATTTTATATCCTGCAACTTGGCCGAATTTATTTATTGTCTCAAGTAGTTTTTTACTTGATTCTCTAGGATTCTCAAAGTATATCATCATATCATCTGCAAAGAGTGATAGCTTGGTCTCTTCTTTGCCTAATTTGATTCCTTTGATTTCTTTTTCTTCTCTAATTGCTACTGCTAACATTTCTAGTACCAGATTGAATAAGACAGGTCATGGTGGACATCCTTGTTTCACCCCTGATCTTATCAGAAATGCTTCTAGCTTCTCCCCATTAGATATAATACTTGCTGATGGCTTTGAATAGATGTTACCTATTATTGTTAGGAAGGCTCCATTTATTCCTATTCTCTCTAGTGTTTTTAATAGGAATAGATGTTGTATTTTGTCAAAAGCCTTTTCTGCATCTATTGAGAAAATACTCAAGTATGCACTCAGGGATATAAAACTTCCCCTAAGAACTGCCTTTAATGCATCCCACAAATTTTGGTATGTTGTCTCATTATTGTCACTCTCTTGAATGAAATTACTGATTGTTTCTATGATTTCTTGTTTGACCCACTCATTCTTTAGGATTAAATTGTTTAGTTTCCCATTAGTTTTTAGTCTGTGTTTCCACGGCCCTTTATTGCATATGATTTTTATTGCATCAAGATCTGAGAATGATGCATTTATTATTTCTGCCTTTCTGCACTGAATTGTGAGGTTTTTATGTCCTAGTACATGGTCGATTGTTGTGTATGTGCCATGTACCACTGAGAAGAAGTATATTCCTTTTTATCCCCATTCAGTTTTCTCCAGAGATCTATCATTACTAGCCTCTCTAAAATTCTATTCACCTCCTTAACTTCTTTCTTGTTTATTTTGAGGCATTTATCAAGCTCAGAGAGGGGGAGATTAAAGTTTCCCACTAGTATAGTTTTGCTATATATTTTTTCCTCTAATTTCATTACCTTCTCCTCTAGGAATCTGGATGCTATACCACTTGGTGCATATATGTTAAGTAATGATATTGCTTCATTCTCGATGGTGATTTTAGCAAGATATAGTTTCCTTCCTTATCTCTTTTAATTAGATCAATTTTTGCTTTTGCTTTATCTTAGATAAGGATTGCTACCCCTGCTTTTTTTTTTTTACTTTAGCTGAGGCATGATATATTTTACTCCAGCCTTTTACCTTTACCCTGTGTGTATCCCTCTGTTTCAGATGTGTTTCTTGTAAATAGCATATTGTAGGATTATGATTTTTAATCCATTCTGCTAACCCATGTCTGCCTCCATTTTATGGGAGAGTTCATTCCATTCATATTCACAGTTATGATTATTATCTGTTTCTTTCCTTCCATCCTATTCCCTCCCCTGTTAATGCTTATATTTTTTCTCCCCTTCTCCCTTCCCCTCCCTAATAGTTTTCCTTGTGACCACTGCCTCCCTCAGTATTCCCTTATCAGTCCCCCTCCCTTTTCTTCACCTTCCCCCTTACTTCTTCACTCCCTACTAACCACCACCCCCCTTCATAGCCCGTTGCAGCTCCTACTGCCTATAGGATATTTTTTTACTTAATGAAGTATGTTATTTCTTCTTCGCACCGAGTGACAGGAACAAATCTCATGAGAAACTCCTCTCCCTCCCCTCTTTCCCTCTAATACGATACATTTTTCAGCTCTTCTCCATAGAGTCCTGTGATTAACTGGTTGTTATTCCCTCCTTGCACCAGACCCGATGAGGGAAAAGCTCATATAATACTCATCACCCTCCCTTCTTTTCCTCTGCTATATTGTTTTTATGCCTCTTTGTGTGGCATAATTTACCCTTTTCTACTTCATTCATTCCTCTTCTTCCATTGCAGTCCCTTAGATTTTTTTTTGTTATTTTGTATAATTTATACTCATACCCTATACTTGTCTATAAACACTTTGCTCTTATAAAATAATAGGTTGTGTGTGTGTGTGTGTGTGTGTGTGTATTTTCCTTGTTTACCTTTCTATGTCACTCTTGTATCTCATAGTTGGAGGTTGAATTTTCCTTTGAGCTCTGGCTTTTTCATCAGGAATTTCTGGAAATCAGTTATATCATTGAATGACCATCTCTTTGCCTGGAAGAATATGCTCAGCCTTGATGGGTAGGTAATCCTTGGTTGTAACCCAAGTTCTTTTGCTTTGGGGAAAATTGAAACCCACTGCCTCCAATCTTTTAGTGTAGAGGCTGCCAAATCCTGTGTGATCCTCACTGTGGTTCCTCGATATTTGAATTGTTTCTTTCTGGCCACTTGAAGTATTTTCTCTTTTACCTGGTAGTTCTTGAATTTGGCCACAACGTTTCAAAGTCTTTTCACTTTAGGATCTCTTTCAGCAGGTGTCCAGTGGATTCTTTTGATTTCTATTTTACCCTCAGGTTCTAGTATCTCAGGGCAGTTTTCCTTAATGAGCTCTTGGAGGATGTTGTGCAGGTTCATTTTTTCATCATGATTTTCTGGTAGGCCTATGATTCTCATGTTATCTCTCCTGGATCTGTTTTCCAGGTCAGTTATTTTCCCATTGAGATATTTTACCTCTTTTTCTAATTTTTCATTCTTGTTGCTTCATTTGACTAATTCTTGGTTCCTCATAGAGTTATTTGTTTCAATTTGGTTGATGCTGGTTTTTAGCAAATCATTTTCCTTGGTTAGTTTTTAGAGCTCCTTTTCCATATCACACACTTTTCTTTTTAAGGAGCTGTTTTCTTCATTATAATGTTTTTCTATTTCTGCAATTTTGATTTTAAAAGAATTATTCATATTGTCTTCTATCTCTCTCATTTGGTTTTCAAAGTTCCTTTTGAGCTCATCTAGGAGAGCTTGGGACCCTTTCCCTGTTGATGTTTCAACTGTGGGTATGGAGTCCCCATTGTCTCCCTCTGAGTTTGGTTCCTCCCTCTGAGGATAGTAGGACTCCAGAGTCTTTGTAGTCTGCTTTCTACCCATTTTGAGGCAGGCCCCAGCCACGCCCTTCCCCTAGGGTTCCCAAGACTTTACTGTGGAGGGTTTTGCCCTGGGGCAATAGTTACTATGTTTTCAGGGTTGGGGTGGGGTGGGGGGTTGGAGCAGGCTGCATTCACTCTGCCATCCTGGTCCTTGGTGGTCCTGATAGGGACTTTTCATTTTTTTAATTTCTGGGCTATGGAGTGGTAGTCCAGGAGTATTTGCTGTCCTGGACAGGGGCCCTGCATTTGGTTCTTACCTTGCTCTTTGCAGTCCCAGCCCTTTGGTGAAAGGCCTGGTAGTGACCCTTGTGGTTGGTAGGATGATTTGCCCCCCTCATTGGTCAGGTCTGCCACTGCACAGCACCGTCACTTCCCTGCCTTCCCCTCATGTCTTTTGCTTTTAAGGGAGTACTAAGATAAAGGGACAAGCAATTTAAAATTTCCTTAAATAATAAAATATACCTTCTACTGACTTTTTAATAATGTCACACATATACAATATATCTTCCAGGAAAACTGAAAGCCACCACAACAGGGTGCCCCTTTCCATCATCCTTTTCCCATCAACTGTCTTTCTCTCCCTAACCCCCAGAACTTCACCTACAAGAATCTATCTAGGCTGTTTTGTTGTTCATACAGCTTAGATGTCATAGAATTCACCAGCTTTATTTCTTTTGATGAGATAGAGGCCCATCAGCCTTTAATATCTGCCCTGCTACTCCCTCCTAATGCCTTCCAGGCCCAAGTATTGGAATCTAATCCACTGACAAAAATCTAAGAATTTCTGGACTTTCACTTAACCACATTTAACGACTGAACCTTTAGATCTTCTGAGCCTTTTTATCCATGCTGCAGCTGAACTTTCTTTTATGTGTGTTCTCCTCCAATTAGAATGTGAGCTCATGAAATCAGAGTCTGTTTATATTTGTACCTCCAATATTTAGCACACTGCTTGTCACATAATAAGTTCTTGATGCATTCTTAAGTTATTAATTTATAAAGGAAAAATTGCTCTATGGTTTTATGGAAGTCATAGTAGCTTCGGTCAACATATGTTTTCTAAATAAATAAAATAAAAACAATAATACTAATAGGGGTCCACAAAAGTTTTGATATTTCATACTTGAAAATTTGGAAACCAATGTATTAACCCAAGTTACCTCCCTAGTAAAAAAAAGTTACCTCCCTCTTCCAACTCCTATGGTTTTTTCTGCTAATTTAATAATAGGCATTTTCAGTTAAAATATTAAGGAAATTATTTGTCATATTTTTAAAATCTTAAATTTAACCTGGGACACAATTTTAATACATCTGCATCAAAAACATTGATGCATATTCTGAAATACTATCTTTAAAAACTACAACATTTTGAAAGAAAAAGAACCTGGCTTGCTATGGCATTTTAAAGAAAAAACTTGCAATAATGTATCATTTAATAGCTAAATGTTGTCATAACTTCTCTGGAACTCAGTTTCCATTTCTGTAAAATGAGATTAATATTATCAACCCTGCTTAACTCATAGGTTTGTTGTGAAAATGAAATGAAAAATATATTTGTAAAAGTAGGGTGAAATTAGTGCTGGTAAATATAGATATAATATACTGTTATCTGATACTTAAATACTTTAATAGACCTGCAATTTCTCCATATGCCTGTTCTTTCCAATGACGTAGGTAATTTTTCATTCATTCTTATCCATTCTCTTGTCTATGCTTTATTTAAATTCTCTTGAAACTACACTGTCAATGTTCCCAGGGCCCTCCTTTAAATCTCTTGCCATTACATGGACACCACTGAAACAGGAGAGTGTTAGGATATCATAATTATTTAAATATTATTTACTCTTTATGTTTTCTTTAAGAGGACACAGTAGTTAGGCTAACATCTGCCTTATGACTGGTGAGTATTTACCTTGGCAATAATCCAAAGAAATTAAATTGATCAAGAGTCAAATCCATAAAAGACATATCTCATAGGCAGTTCACCCGTGTGACCAGTGATCCTGCAGTCAATGGATATCAGGATGATTTGATTGGTACTTGGAACTTTTCATTCCAAATTGAAAATGTTTGCACAAATCAAAGATTTGCCTTTTATGTGACATCGTCAACTTTATCATCCAAACCAAATAAAAGTCTTCATTAAAATTATTTACGAAATCTTATTCTTTCTGTAACTGTATACAAAGCACCAAGTTAAAACTGGCATGTGGATTGCCTCTAAGTATTTGTTACATAAAATAAAATGGACATTAGGAAAACCACAAACTTATCAAAAAGATTTTTTATTTTGGTTTAGAAAAGCCTGATTTTTGAAGCTTTATTTTACCTCCTTCTATGTTCAATAGTTAATTACTACAGCTTATTTAAGAAAAGCTGCTACTAATGAAACTAGCTATACGGGAGACCATTACTTTCCAGTGCATAGTGGTCCTCTAATCAGCATTCAGTTTGGTTAATAATGCTAATGTTTGAAATAAATGCTATCCTCATTGCCTTTTTTCAATTTCTTTCAAGCCACCAAAAAACAACAACAGCAACATCAAAAAGCTCCCTTTCTACTCTAGGAGAAAATAAAAGATACATGAAGGATGATTTTCACTTTCTCAAACCTTCAGGCTTATCAAAACAAAAAATGCCTTGAAGCGGCAGCTAGGTGGTGCAGTGCATAGAGCACCAGCCCTGGAGTCAGGAGGACCTGAGTTCAAATCTGGCCTCAGACACTTAACACTTACTAGCTGTGTGACCTTGGGCAAGTCACTTAACCACAACTGCCCCTCCAAAAAAGTGCCTTGGGATTTAGAAAGTATTTTCCCACTCACTGTTAGTTGAAAGCAAGTTCTTCCCCTACCACCCCCCCAAATATGGATAGATAGACAGACAGATATGCATAAATATGTAGATATAAATAAAGATAGGTATGACACGATGTCCATGAAGAAGAAAATACTTGGAACAAAGATGGAGAATTGTAGATTACATTCACAGACTATTATTCCATGATGGATAAAATATATACAATCTAACAAGGCTTTTTTTTTTAAAGTATGTTTTCCTTTTATATAAAGATAAAAAAGAAAAACTTTTAGGTCAGGGGCTGTATGGGGAAAAGAACTAATGTCTCCTTGTGCTTTGAAATTTTAAGTAGTTCTTCATTACTGAAGTGTTCTGGTAGAGTATTCAAGGTGCTGGTAAACTGAGCCAGCATATCTTATATCTATCTTCCACATGAGTAGCACATAGTTTATTCTCACATAGCCAGCAAGACAAACATAAGAGCATTATAAGCAAATAACCAACCTTTATTATTTTAGTATGTTAACATTACTTTAAAATATGGCATAGCTAAAAGGTAATGTATGATTTATGAATCCCTTAGGAAGCTCTCTGTTTAGAAATGTATCTGAAATACTGATAGATAGCAAATCAGGATTAAGTGTTCCTCTAGAAGTAAAATACAACACATAAAATTCATTTCATACTTACATGAAATGTCTGAAAACAAAAATTTCCAGTATATTTGAATGCTGTACATAACACTAGTGATTAATAGCATATTGCTAGTTTTGGATCTGAAGGAGTTCCTCCAGGAACCTCTCAAAAGCATTAGGGTTTAATTTGCTTGTATTTCAGAAGCTTCATAGATGACAACCAAGGGATCCAGTTCATTCCCATTGATAGAATTCTTAAAATCTTGTTGAACTTTATTTCTTAAATAGTTTCACCCCATACAGAAGGATATTTAGGGATGGTTTGGGGAAATATTAAGCAATGTTGTTGTTTATAATTTCATCATCACAGATATAGAACTGGAAGGAATCTTAGAAGTCATCTAATCTATAGACATCTTCAATTTCTACAAACCTTCAGCCAAATATTTAAGAGAGTTGCAGGAAGGGGCGGCTAGGTGGTGCTGTGAGTAAAGCGCCGGCCTGGAGTCGGGAGGACCTGAGTTCGGTTCTGGCCTGAGACACTTAACACCCACACAAAAATATTAGCTGTGTAACGTTGGGCAAGTTACTTAACCCCAATTGCCCTCCAAAAGGCAAAAAAAAAAAAAAAAAGAGAGAGAGAGAGATGCAGGAGCTCCTCCTCCTTAACTCTTAGTCCATACTTCAATACCTCTTTTCACCATCTCCTATTCTATCCTCCTATGTTTCAGTATCAGAACAAGGTAAACCTTCTTGACACAGATTGCTAATGGCTGCCTTTTTCTTCTCTCACCTTAAGCATTCCTCTTTTTCATCCATCCTTAATCTCTCCTTATCCAATGGCTCATTTCTTGTTACCTACAAATAAACCCATGTATTCTCATCTTGGAAACACCTTAACTTGATCTTGGCATTTCCACAAACTATCACACTACATTTCTTCACCCTTTCAGACAGACTTCTAGAAATAGCTGTCAACATCTATTGTTTCCATTTAACCACTTCCTGCTTGCTTTTCAATCCTGATTGTGACCTTACTATTAAACTGAAACTGCTTTATGCAAAAATTATTCCTAATTCCTAATCTCAAAATTCTATGGCCTAATACTAGTCCTTAAACTTCTTTCCCTCTCTGTAGCATTTGATACTGTTGGCTACCTCCTCCTACTTATCTGACCACTCCACAGTTTCCTTTGCTGGATTACATCTCATCCCCCATTTCTGAACATAATTTAGGACTCTTTCCTTATCCTGAATTACTAATATTTGTACTAATAATTACTGATAAATAAGTAGTTACTACTAATTATAATTTACACTTGTGTAAAGTTGATAATTTTACAAAATGCTTTTTCACACCTCTGAGATGCTAATAATACAAAGATTATTATCTCTGCTTTACAAAAAGGAAATGATTAGAACAGTTTGAAGTGTTTTGTCAATAATTAATACATTTTAGAGCATTTGAACCCAGGTTTCCTAACTCTAAGCCTGACTTTCTACTACAGTACACTGCACCTAAATTGCTTAAATTTTTATAGTGCTTGATGGCTTACCAAACACTTAATAAAGATTACTCCATTTGGTCCTCACAATAGCCCTATGACAAAAAATACAAGACTATTGCCTCTGCTGTCTTATTGAAGAGGAAATAGACTGGAGGCTACATAGCTAATATAACAGCTAGAATTTTACTCAGATCTTCTGACTACTAGTTGAGTATTTTTTCCCCATAATATTGTCTTTTTTTTCTCTCTTCCCTTTGTCTTAGTTGCTTTATTAACTTTTGTTTTTAGACCACAGTCATTTCACCTTAGGTTCTTTCACATTTAACCCTTCCTTGTAATACTAATCATTTAAGAAAAGCATATTAACATACTCATCAGTTCTGTGTATATTGCACTCCACATCTGAGGTCCGTAACTCTACTGAAAAGACCAAATTGGTTTCCTTGGGGGAATACAAGGGCTAAAATTGTTCATCACATTTGTTCATTTTTTAATTTCTTTTTGTGCTGTAATTGTTTACATTACATCATATGAGTTTTTCTGTATATTGTTTCCTCATTTTTTTTACTCGTTCTCAATTCGTACAAGTATTCCCATACTTCTCTGAAATCCTCATATCTGCATTTTCTTATAGCTAAATAATATTCCATTAAATTAAAATACTCTGCTATATTGATTTAACCATTCCCCAATTAATAAAAACCTTATTTTTCCAGACTTTTTTGTTTTTCTATAAAAAAGATTGCAGCTATGAATAGCTTATTATCAAGAGGAACTTTATTTCTATCATTGATCTCCTTGTCACATAGGGTAGCAATGAGAATGCTAAAGCAAAAGCTATAAACGATTTAATACCCTTGCTTGCAAAATACAAATTGATTTCCAGAACATTTAGACCAATTTATATCTCTATACCATATACTATATGATTATGAAAGATGCTGTCTCTATTCTATGTATTAGTATATTTGTGTTCCTGTGACACTTCCAATATTACCTATTTCCTTTTTTATCATTTTTGTTGCTTTATTGGTTATGAAATGAGTTTATTTAATATTATTTCCTCTAATCAGTGATTTTGAATAGTATTTCATGTGGTTGCTGATTACTTGCTTCTATTCTTATGAGAACTGTGGAATCATAACATTTTGCCTCATATCTATTGTGAAATGGCTCTTGTTCTATTTTATCTGTGAAAATTCCCCACACAGCCTGGCTACCAGATTTTTAGCAGATAGTTAATGCACAGATTCTCCCCTATTAAACAATGTCTCTTCCTAGTTGAGCTTCATTTGGCTGCTAGGTTGTGAAGCAGATAGTACACTAAACTATAGGTAAGATTTTAAGTTCAAATCCTGGTTCAGTGTGATCCTGGACAGGTCACTTAACCTGCTTGCCCCAGGTTCCTCACCTGCAAAATCGGTTCCTAATTGCACCTATCTTCCAAAATTGTTGTGAAGACAGAATTAAATATTTGTAAAGTATTTTGCAAACCTTAAAGGCTATAAAAATGACAGTTATAATGATATTAATTATTGTAATTATATAATGTTAATATAGAATTAATGTGATCCAATAAACCCTAAATTGTTAATAACATGTTAATAAACCACCTGATTATATAATATTAATAAAGTGGTTATTATTATTCATTGATTTTATTTACCTAAACATGGGTCTTCCTCTTCATATATGCTCTCCCTCTACCTCAAGGATCTCATTAGCTGTAACCAGTTGACTTATTTATTTCTATGAAGACTACTACCTAATGTCCATATCTGTCTCACTTTTCTCCTGAGCTATCATTGCAAATCACCAACTGTGTGTTAGAATTTCTACTTAGATGTCTAATTATGCATATCAAACTCACTATGTCCAAACTAGACCCTATTATCTTTTCCCTGAAATCCACTTCTCTTCCTAACCTTTTTATTCCTATTGAGGGCACCACCATTCTTCCAAGTCACTCAAGTTGATAATCTCAGCAAAATCTTCAAGTCTTCACTGTCCCTCAACAACCACTCCCTTCCACTATTCAACCAGCTGCCAAGTCCTGACAATTCTACTTCCACAATCACTTTCATGTCCATCCCCTTTTCTCCATCCACATAGCCCTATATCTAACTTCAGACCATCATCACTTCTTTCTTTTGCTATTGCAGTAGCCTCTTAATTGGTCTCCTTATATTCAATCTGTCTCTTTTTCAATATATCTTCCATATAATCATTAAAATGATATTGTTTAAATATGATGCTGACACTATCCCTTCTCTACTTTTCCCAACTTCAGAAGTTCCCTATTTTCCAGACTGATTATATATCACTACCCTTCAAGGACTCTATAGTACAGCCAAATTGACCTACTTGCTTTTACTCATGCAAAGGATTCTATCTCCTGGCTCTGGTCAAAGATGCGAGTTGTCACACAATTCTATATGTTATTTCTCTCTCCCTTTTCCCTTCTGGAATCCCTGGCTCTCTTTTTAAGAGCCAGCTGCTACTTAAGGATTTCCATAGCCCTTCCAGGTATTAGTGCTTTCCTCACTGAAATTGCTTTGTGATGTGTGTGTATGTACACAGGAAGGGAAGTAGAACAGTCAGTAGATGGATTATAGAATAATAGATAGATTTAATACATGTACTAATTTATATACATACCCATTGGAACACCTCCCCCTGTAAGGGTTATGGGATTTAAAGATCTTCCATGCCCCATTGGACTTGCTGACATAGCAGGAAGGGGCGGAGCAAGAGGAAGCGGAAGCCAAGCTAGAGTTCCTGCGGTGGCTAGCAGTGGCAGTGATGGAGGCAGCAGCAGCAGAGGCAGCAGCAGTGGCAACGTGAACCCCTTTTTTGAGTCAGCCAGAATTTCTGCTAAGGACTCCTGCTGAGGACTGCCAGGGGCCGGAGCTGCTGGGAGCGCACTTCCTGGCTGTTGGGTGGTTGCTGTGAGTGGGGAGAAAAGGACCTTTGCCTGAGGTAGCCTGTTCTGGTTTAAAGGCTTGAGAATGTGGGTGCTTTCTACTTTATCTGCCTGTGACAATTTCATAACTACTCTGATGGCTTTGACTTTCTGGTTTTGGGACTCAGTCTTTTGGTATTTTAATAAATGTTCCAGCTTTATCGCCCATATAGAAAGCCTGATATATTTTGTGATGGATAACCACATCAGCATATTTACAATTTCCATAGGCATTGTGAATATTGCATTGCTGATACACCCCCCCATAGAGTATAAGTGACTTGAGAGCAGAGACTATTTGTATTTTATCTCTGTATCTCAAGCACATTGCATAGTGCTAGTACATGACAGTTGTTTAAATTTTTTTAGTTAAATTTTATTTGGAGTATTGAATTTAAATGTATACTATTCCCTCTATTTTATTCAGTCCACAAACCTGTCAATTTTAAAAGCAATCAACTACTGACTGCATTTTCCTGTCCATGTATCTCAGCCTTATCATATTACAATTCCTTGATGACTGCTTCAAAGATTTTAGTAGAAACTCAGAATCTGCTCAGGTGGAAGAACTTTCCAAAGGACTGGAAATGATCTCAACACAAATATTCCAACCCTTTATCTTGTTTTTAATTCTGGAATTGAAAAGAAGTTTGAACAGTACTCTGCCTCGCATCATTAATTCTTATTTGAAACCACTTATAATGATAAATAAATCCAACAAGCTGCCATTACTCCCTGTGTCAATCACCATGGCCAGACTGGACCCTATTTTCTTTCCCCTGAAAGAACTTCCCTTCCTAACCTTTCTGTTTCTGTTGAAGATACCATCATTCTTCCAGTCACCCAAGTTGGGTCCAATCACCTAAGTCTGTCATATCTCCATTTAATTATTTTAATATGCTAGTGAATTCCTGGGGAACCAAGAAATTTTAAGTAGTTTTCAAGGTCTCTGTCCACTTCCTTTACAGGACTGAATAGTCAACAAAGACATCATGTATTCTGATGATCTATAAATTTCTCCTGAAGTTGTCAAACAAAGAAAATCATGTTGCCCTATGGTGACTGGGTTTCAAATTAAGTTAGAATCCAGAAAATATAGAATACAGCCTACTCCTAATAAAAATGTACCTAAAGAATTCCTTCTTATTCTTTTTAGCAAAATGTCCCTTCACCCTTACCAAAGCTAACTCTTCAGTCAGTGCACTTCATCTCCTCCAGCATCTTCAATTATCCTTCACTCATATCTTTAATTTCTCTGTCAACTAATTGCTTCCCACTGCCTAAAAAGATGCTCAAGTCTCCCATCTGCTGAAAAGTTTTCTCTCATCCCTATGATCTCAAGCTGTCATCTTCTCTTTTCTTCCTTCCCTTCACTTCCAATGTTTTTGAGTTACGTGTAATTAATTTTTCACATCTTGGTAATTGATAGCTTCCAATGGCTTTTATTGCATAACTCTACTGAAATGATACACTAGAAGGCCACCAATAATCTCTTCTTCACAAAACTGAGAGCCTATTAGTTTTCATCTTCACAGAATTTTAAACTCTAACTTTTCATTCCCAATATACCAACATAGGACTGTCCATTGCCCACTGAATAAGGTGGCATTCAAAATCCTCCTTCTCCCAAACTATTCTTCAATCACTTATACTCATGACCCCTTTCACATATTGAATGTTACAATCAAAACCAAAGTGTATCATTTACTATGGCTCAAATATGCTTTACATTTTTCTAACTGTTCCTTGGCCCCTACCATTCCCTATGCTTGGAATACCCTTCCTCTATTCAATTCAGTGCAATTAAACAAGGATTTATTAAATTCCTACTGTGTTCTAGACAATTTTCTAGGTGTATGTAGGGGATATAAATTCCCTGCCATCAAAAACCTTACATTTTACTGGAGAGAAACAAGACATACAGAAAAAAAAGAAAATAAAGGTGATAGAGACTAGACCTGTGACTTCATGGATATAGGGAGTTCCAAATAAGGAAATTCCTTCTACTTTGCAACTAGTTTTAGAGAGTTGCCTGGGTCAATCAGAGGTTAAATGACTATGTGCCCATAGTCACAAAGCCAAAATATGTCAGAAGCAGGGTTTGAACTCATATCTTCTTGGTCCCTAGTTCAACTCTTAATCTATAGCACTCTGTCTCTTAAAAGCCAAAATAATTACAGAGCAAATTCAAAGTAATTGAGGGGAGGGCAATAGCATTTAGGAGGGAGAGAAATCAGTCAAGGTTTCATATAGTAGATCTTACTGGAGCTGCGGTTGGAATGGAAATAAAGACTCTGAGAGAAAGGAGTAAGAAAAGAGATTATTCTAGGCATGGTAGAGAACTTATGGAGGTTGGGGAGGAGGAAGACACTTGTAATAGCATATATGCAATTCAGTCATTAGACCAGTTTGACTCAAACAGAGAATACCTAAGATAAAGTATTATGAAATCTCTCATAAAGACAACTTGGAGTCAAATGGCAAAGAACTTTAAAAGCCAAAAAGAGAAGTTTGTATTTTGTCCTAAAGGCAATAAGGAGCCACCAAAACATAGTGAGCAGGGCAATGGTATGTTCATATCCTTGCTTTAGGAATATCAGTTTGGTAGCTGTGTGGCTAGGCTAGCCCACCTATTCTTCCCATTCAAGCATGACCTACTCAATCAAATTTTCCTTAATGCAGTTCAACAAATGCAAGAAAATTATACAAAGCATCAAGCTTTTATGATGTCTTTGGTGAACCATCAGTCTAATAGAGCTAGTGGAGAGAACCTTTGGTAAATAATTATATAGTATAATAAAATAATCCTCTCAGCTAGAATGATCTCTCCATCCTCTGAATTCCCAGTGCACCCTGCCTCTTTCTCATATCACTTATTGTAGTCAGTCTTGTATTATAATTATTTGTGCACTTTTATTATTCTCAATTACTATCTTTCAAGCTCTTTGACACTAACCTTGCTGTTTTTTGCACATTACACTCCATCTCCTGATTCTAGCCATTTTCATTGATTGTCCCCCATACCTGAATCTCTCTCTCTCTCTCTCTCTCTCTCTCTCTCTCTCTCTCCTGGCTTCCCTGATTTCCTTTAATTCTCAGCTAAAGTCCATCTTCTACAAAAAAGTTTTTCACAATACTCAAATTCAAGTGCTTTCCCTTTGAAATTATATTCAACTTATCCTGTATATATTTAGTTTACACATAGTTGTTTATATAGTGCTTCCCTCATCAGACTGTGAGGGATTTCCCCCCTTTTGTTCTATCTCCAGTGTTTGGCACAGTGTCTGGCATATAACAGGCACTTAACAAATGCTTGATGATTTGACTTAACTTGAAAGCAAGAATGGTATTTTCTTCATTTTTGCCTTCCTCATAGAACCTAGTACAGTGACCCTTCACATGTAATAAATGCTCAGTATCTCCTTAATGTCTGATTAAGTGTTTTGCTTCTCATACAGTCCATAATGGGAATTAAATATTTGTTTTTACCTGTCATAACTTTGAAACTCTTTAACCTGGCAAGAAGTCCATGAAGTCATCTCTGAAGTAAATTTTCTTTACTTTTCTCCACATCAGTGGGGTAAACCAGAGGAATTAGTTTTCCTCCTAATCTCCTGGGCCTCAACATCCTTTACTACTTTCTCTGGGAGTGGGGCTTTATGAACCACTGCATCTATATACTTTACAACTGTTCAGAGAATAATGTTTAATCATTGCAGAAAAAATGCTGCTGCCCTTCTACTAAGTTTTCTTCATTAGTAGGTGATAGAACTTTGGTCACAAGTTCCATTGGAAAGATATGTTTTGGGGTCTCAGACCTGGATAATATTGTGAAAGTCAACCATATGGTAAATGCACACATCAGAGTGAATGGTTAATGCTGATATAAGACTCTAGAGCCTTGTACCCTAGTCCTCATTCTGACATTAACTAGGTGTGGGAAAGAGGAGAGAAAACTGGAGAGAAACAAGACATACATGCTGGCTCCCTATTGCAACTCCCAGATTCAACCTTTAATAACATTAGTCAGCAGCTTTTCCTTCTTTGAGATTCCCTCTAAATGTCTAACCAAACTTACATCCTGGTGGTGTCTCAGTACATTATCTATCCTTCAATGAGTTTAGCCCCTGGCTCACAAGCTCTGTTCGCTCCAACATCTGCTTTCGTAGTAGGCGGTTTCCATATACGAGGTACATACAGTTAGGCCACTGGTCATTGTCTTGCCTCAAACAACCTAGTTTCCCAATTCCTTAATCTACTCAGTTTCCATGATTGATTCTCCCATTCCAGTTGCTCTATATATAGGAATAGTGACATCTTTGATCTCACTACCACTTATCCAAGTTCTCGAACTCTGAAATTCCTGCATGTGATCACAACCTTGCATCATTCTTTCACTATGTCTTATGACCCCAAAACGGGTCTTCATCCTCATCATGAATTGTCTCCCTGCCTTTCAGTATGTTCTAAGCCATCACTTCTGCTCTGGATATACTCTGCTCCCCTCCTGATCTCATCAATCGATGAAACAACTCAACTCAGTACTATCCTCTACTCTCAAGTCCCTTGCTCCATTATCCTCTCATTGACTGTGCCTTGGTAAACCCTAGCCCTGGGGTATCTCCTGCCTGATTCATTCCTACTCATGTGCTACTTAATTGGACTGGAAGAAATCACAAAACCATGCTGACTAGGTCCACCACAAATTTTTGTCACCACAGCTCTACTGGGCCTGTACTTCAGCAACACAATCCTTCTATTCTTTGCTAATTAACTAATTTTGTTCTCCTCACCATGACAGTTGTACCAAATCTTCCTTTCTCTGCTCAAGCAGGGATCCATTTCTATTTGAGTTGACTCCATTGCTCTACTCTGTCTCACTAGGTGATCTCATCAGCAACCATTGTTTCAATTATTACCTCTATGCTAAAGATTCCCAGATCTATTTATCCAGTCTAAATCTTTCCCCTGAACTCCAAGGCCACATCACCAACAATTTACTAGACATTTCATACTGGATATCCCACTGACATCTAAAATTCAGTTTGTCCAAAATAGTATACATCTCTCCTCCAAACCTCACCCTTATTTTGAACTTTCTCATTACTACTGAGGGTACTCCCATTCTCCTAGTCACCCATGTTTGACAACCTATTATTTCTACCTCCACAACATGGCCCCTTCTTCCCACTCATACGACCAGTAGCCTAGCCCTCAGTCTTTCACGTAAACTATTACAATAGTCCCTTACCTCAAGTCTCTCCCTAGTCTGATCTATCCTCCACATAGCCAACAAAGTGATTTTTCTAACATATATGTCTGACCATTTCACTATATTGCTCAAAAATTCCCAGTGTTTCCCAAGGATGAAATTTAAAATGATTTGGTTTTTTTTTTAAGATCTTCACAAACTGGGCCCTCCATACCTTTTTAGCTTTCTTTTGTATCCGTTGCCTCCATCCATTCCATAGTACAGAAACACTGAACTATTTTCTGTTTCTTGCACACACTGCTCCATCCCTTAAGACGTGTGCCTTTGCACTGTCCAGTTCTTATGCCTACAATATTTTCCCTCTCTTCTATCACCTCTTAAAATCTCTAACTTCTTTCAAGACTCAGTTCAAATACCACCTTCTACAAGAGGTCTTTTTTCCTTCTTTCCCCCGTTGCTAGTATCTTCCCCTACTGTTTTCTATCTAAGTGGTATAGTGGTATGGTAGATAGAACACTAGGCTTTGATTCAGAAAGACCCAGGCTTAAATAATTCTTTGGGCTCTTACTGGCTGTGTGATCCTGGGTAAGTCAATTAACCTCTCTAGGCATGTCTCCTCATTTGTAAAAATGGAAAAATTAGACTCAGCAGTGTGCAAAGTTCCTTACTCTAAACCTATTCCATATATCTTGCATAGATAGATATAATTTATGTATGTGCATGTATATATACATATTTTCCCTCATTCGAATAGAAGCTTCTTGAGGGCAGGGAATGCTTCTGCTTTTTCTTTGCATCCCCAACACTTAGCCCAGTACTTAGAACATAATAAGTGCTTAATAAATGCTTGTTGATTGACCACATCATTAAAAATCAGGAAAAGACTTCACTTAATAGGGATTTTAGATGCCATACATTTTGGTACATAACAGAGGCAGAAGCCTGGTATATTAGCTAAATTCTGAATTTCAAGTCGAAAAGATCTGGGTTCAATCCCTCTTCTAATTGTTTGACCTTGAGCAAGTCACTTAAACTTTTTTTATATCTCAAGTTTCTCCTGATGACCTATCTGCTAAGGTAGAGTCTAATTTTAAACTAAATTGTTGGAGGAATTATACAGACCAGTAATTCCTCATGATGATAAGATCACAGATTCTTACTGTACTCCCACAGATTTTATGTGCGTGGCGGGGGTGGAGGTGGGGGTGGGGGGGAGGGGAATGTGTTTACTTTTAGAGGGTGGTTAGCGGTTAGAAGGGTTATCTATATTGGACCGGCAATCAAAGTATCTAGGTTCCAGCTGCAGCTCTTCTTAGTTATCTGACCCAGTTAATGTAATGGCAAGCAAAGTACCGCTTTGCTGCTTCTTTCAGCTGTTCAAAGGCCTTGGAGCCTTGCCTTTGATTGTATTAAGTCTCTGTTGGAAACAGTATACATTGTGTTACCCTTAATAGGCCAAAGGGAGTTTGGAGACCTTCCCTGCATTTAATAGGCTTAATGTCATCACATGGAGCCCAAAGTGGGAGGAGTTGGGGACTGCCAAAAAAGTAGAAGAGGAAGGGTGGAACAGGAAGGACAGAACAGGAAGGGTGGAACAGGAAGGACAGAACAGGAAGGGTGGAACAGGAAGGACAGAACAGGAAGGGTGGAACAGGAAGGAGAAGAGCAGGTAAAAGCTAGAGCATGAGTCAGGACCAAGCAGAGCTAAAAGACAGAATGTTTGTGATGTAGGCACTCTGTCTGTTGTTCTGTGTTGATGTTGCTTTGTCAGACAGAAGGACTCTGTTGAATTTTGTTACTTTGTCAGACAGAAGCACTCAGTCTTTTGTTTCATGCTGATTTCTCAGAGAGAAAGCAAATTGAGATGATAGTGCCGGCAATGTGTGTAAATATTGTTGTAGCCCTGTTGAGCTTTGTTTTCCTAGAAACAGAAACCGTGAAGAACTTGGGGTGGAGCAATCTCTGTGAGCTGCAATATGGAAGAGGAGTGGAAAGCTGCCTACCTGTGAATCCAAGCGACAGTCAGGTGAAACCAGGCAAGGGCTAGGAGCGGAAGTCAGCCTCCAGTTAATATGAAAGGAGACTTTACTCAGGTACTCAGTGCTGACTGATGATATTGTAACTTACTGTGACCTAGGGGTGGATGCCCTTTGTACTTTCCATAACCCCTTAAGGATGATTGGCTTAAGGATGATTACCCCTTAAGGATGATTGGAAGCCAGTCTCCAGTCAAGATGAAAGAAGACTTTAGATGGGTACCTTATATTGATTGAGGAGATTGTGACTTACTGAATGATATGTTTTGTTTAAGACTATGTGGTCACCTTAGTAATACGTTATTATGTTATGTTGTTGTAAATGCTGTGGTTTAGTTTCTTGAATGCTTTATTTTAGTTTATTGCTGAATAAATAGAGAGTTCGCTATAGTATGTGATGAGATCCTTAAAATTATTCATGGCAGCAGTCCTCAAGAGAACTGCTCATGATTGACTTTACAGTTACCACCTCTGTATACCTCAGTTTCTTCCTATGTAAAATGAAATTTCATCAATGCTAAAATCTCCTCATTCTCTGATGAATTCTGGATCTGCATGTTTATGTTTCTTTCTGATCTCATTTAGTCAAACTGTACAGGCAGCAAGGTCTCCTATAGACTCAGTATAATGGGTTCAATTGGACTACCTTATGAAAGAGTGCATTGCTAAGCACTCCCACTAGCAGCAAATATAAACATCTACTCAGTTGCCAATAAATTTGGGTCACAAGAGCTGGAAAACTCACACAAGGAAAGTTAAAACAATGTTATTTATCACTGGGTATTTATGGCAACTATCTCCAGTTGGGATTGAGATTTTGAAAGAGGGATACTTTTATATGCTTGCATGATATTTTCCACACTTTGAGCATATTCCAAACTTTCTTAGCATTCCTTACACTTTTTTTCTGACACTTAGCTATTTCAGAATGTTTTGTTACCCAGATCTAGGATGCACTATATATGTGTGTGTGTGTGTGTGTGTGTGTATAATATATATATATATATATACATATATATATATATATATATATATATATATATATAAATCCTCCTTATAAATCAGCTTCCACAGTACCTTAATCAATTTTGTTGCTCTTTTCTGAACTGACTTCAATTTTCTGACATCTTTCCAATATTATGCTGCCCAGAAATTTATGTGATGTTCATTCTATGGGGAGTCCCATAGGCCTAGAGTTTATATTGATACAGCCTGGGTCCCCTTTGCTGGTTTTTTTAAATTCACATATCAAATTGCCCTACCCTAACTTTCTCTAAGGAGGTAAAGGGAAGAATATCATAGACTTAGAGCCAGAAAGAACCTTAAAGGACAGATGTAATCCAACTCCTTCATTTTATATATAAGGGAACTGAGATCCAGAGAGATTAAAACTTGCTCATGAATTTGGAAAAGACAGGGTGGCTAGAATAGAGCACAGGCCTTGGAGTCAGGAGGACCTGAGTTCAAATTTGGCCTCAGACACCTAACACTTAGCTGTGTGACTTTGGGTATGTCACAACCCCAATTACTCTGCCTTCCCCCCTCCAAAAAGAAAAAAAAAGAAATACAATAAAAAAAGAATTTGCAAAAGGTATATTGTCACCTACATTTGAATAGAAATAGCAGTATGGTATAGTGGTTAGAGTTGTAGACTTAGAATTAGAAGATACTAGAGTTTAAATTTTGCTTCATATTTACTAGTTAGTTGACCGTGTAATAAGAACTATGATAATAAGATGAAATAAATGTAAAATACTTTGCAAATCATAAAATCTTTCACAAATGTCAATTCCCCTCATCAAAGTGTGAAGAAAAGATTTTAGGGTTTAGGCCATATAATAAAAATTTTGGTTGAATTATAAAATGTAGTTAATAATAAAATAATAAAATTAATAATTATTAACAGCTAATAATTATTTCTGAGATGAAAAAATTATATTATTTCTGAAAAAAAACAATAAAACAAAAAGGAGGTTAACAACTGGAATGTACCTCCAGTTGTGAGTATTTCCATGATTCCTTTCCCTTGTTTAATGTTATTCTTCCCAGTGATTCTGTTATTTGCTTAATTTTGGTCTGGACGTATGATTGCTTCAGTGTCTAGATCTCACATTCCCTTCACTAACATGAACTTACAACTATTATGTAGCTTATCTTAGATAGGTGCCTGGGGCATTGAGAGAAGGTATGTGTCAGAGGCAAGATTTGTACTCAACTCCATCCTTGACTATGACACTATGCAACCCAGACTCTCATTTTATTAGGTGACCTGTAAAGTTTGCCAAGTCAACCATCCAGTAGTGAGAATGTTTTGGCCTACTTAAATCTGGAAATTTGTTTTCATTTCAAATCCTTAATAATTTGTGTTGTGGAGGCAGCATAGTATAATAATAGATAGCCAGCTTGGAAGCCAGGTAAACCTGGATTCAAGTCCCTCCTCTGACACATCATAACAGCTATGTGACCATGGGCAATTGATTTAAACCTCTCAATGCTCCTGAAAGATTTCTAAGAATATAAAGTACAGAGAATGTGTTTATCTTCACTGGTACAGAGAATTTCTTCACCTTGAAGTCACCTCTATCAATGAATTAATAGGTCCAGTCCTGATGCCTAATGATTTGTATTACCTTGACTTTTCCCAAGCACTCCCACCACGTACAGCTTTGTGATTTCTATTGTCTTCAGCAATATCTCATTTTGTCTAGTTCATACATCCATTGGTATTTTGTCAGACAAAACAAGGAGAAAGGAGAGAAAAAAGGAGAGGAAGAGGAAGAAGAAGAAGAAGAAGCTATTTACCTAGCACTTTTATGCTTGCAAAGCACTCTACAAATCTCATTTGATTCTCACAATAACACCTAAGAGGTAGGTACTATTACTATCTTCATTTTACAGATGAGGAAACTGAGGCAGGTAGAGATTAAGTAATTTATCCAGTGTTGCACAGCTAGTAAGTATCTGAAACTAGAGTTGAACTGGAGTCTTCCTGACTCCAGGTCTAGGGCTCTATCCATTCTCCTCCATCCCTGCACTACGCAGATACATTTTACAAAAGAGAAAACTGAGGACCAAAGAAGTGTCTTAAGGTTACAAGGGAAAGTTGGCAGGCTGCAAAGAGAAAAGTACTGGCTATTAAATCAGTAGACATGGACTGGAATCCTAGCTATTGACTAATGCTGTGACCTCGAACAAGTCCTTCCACATTGCTGGGATTCAATTTTTTCCCTTGTAAAATTAAGGTGGTGGACAAGATGATACTGAAAGTGTCTTCCAAGTATAAATCCTATGATCCTACGGGTTATCTTGACAGTAGAGCTATGACTAGGAACCTGATCTCCAATTGCTAATTTAGTGCCATAATTACTATTACTATACTGACCTTATTTCCAAACTCAATTCCTTTCCCTGAATACAGGTATACATATATGCATACAACTTTTGAAAACTAAAAAAGTGGATATTATCTTAGTAAAATACGACCAGAAACATTTATAAGAGTTATAACATTTGTATATAATTTTGAAGCCTAAAAACACTACTTTCCTTAATCAGTGGTGTAATTCCATTTCATAGATAAGTAAACTAAGTCTCATTGAGCTTATTTACATAGCTAGGAAGTCTTGGACTCTGGACCGAAACCCAGGCCTCCTAATTTCAAGACCAGTGCTACTTCTAATATTCCTTCATATCTAATTTCAGTTCTATTTCACTATGAAGTCAGACAATCAATAAATACCTATTAAACACACACTATACACCATGCATTGTGCTATGAACTGTACCTATTTATTAATATCATTTGCCCCTTTAATATAACAAAGTGACAGGTTAGAGTTGTACCTCTACAAAGGTACATCCATGGGGTTGGGGAAGAAGGAATGAGAAGAAGAAGAAAAGTGATTATATATGGCATTTCCTTAGAGCAAATCTTCATGAAATTTCAGAGTTAGATGGAAATTTTGAGATCTCCTCCCTTATTTTACATTTGAGGAAACTGAGGTTCAGAAAAATAATATGACCTATTATTTCTATATAATGTATTAATAAAGATTCACAAAGTGTTTTAAATGTTATTTTATTTGACCCTTCCAACAACTCTTAGAAGTAGATGGCATTATTATCCCCATTTTATATATGAGAAAACTGAGAACAAGTTTTAACTATTCACCCAACAAATATCTCATACAGGATATGAACTCAGGACTTAAGATGAAAGAATCATAGATTTATAATCGAAAAGGTAGGTTTTAAGGGATCATAGATTCCACCAAGCCCATATTTTATAGATAACAAAACTGACACTGAGAACAAGTTAAGTGAGTGTAAGGGGAATGTAAATTTATGTTGTTGCCATCTTTCTAAGATTGTATTGTGTAAGATCTTCCCTGCCCCTGGGTTAAGTGCACCTGGAGCCTGTGGTAGGAGGCTTGTTTTTCAGGAGATACTTTGTGATTGGGCGGTGGGTCAAGAGGGTTGTTACATTCTCTGACCAGGAGAAGGCTATATAAACCCTGACGGGAGGTTTTGTTTTGGGGCTCACTGAGAAGTGTTGTTTGATTTGACCAGACAAGACTCTGGACAGCCATTGAGAGCCCCCCAGCTTTGAAAACCCAGATATTGATGCATCCTTTTCTGGTAACTGACTAGGTATAGATGTAATGATTGTCTGCTTGATCTATTTGTTTCTCTGTCATGTATTCTGCTTGTAACCTGTCTGTACACTCTGAAGTTCAGGGTGCTGACTTTTTTTTTTTCCCCTGAACTAGGTGTGACTATATGTTTGATTGATTAAAGCAATATTGTTAACCCATTTTGACTTGCTTTCCTTTAGAAAAGTAAATCTAAGAACCTGTGTTGGCAGCCACTCTGGGTATGCTGGGGTGCTTTCTGCTACAGTGACTTACTCAAGGTCACAACTAGAAAGTCTAGTAAATAGGATTTGAATTCAGATCTTGCTTGAGTCCAAATCCAGCATACTATCCACTATGCCAACTAGCTATCTTGTAAATAAACAACTAAAATGGGGTGGCTAGGTGGCATGGTGAATAGAGCACCGACCCTGGAGTCAGCAGGGTCTGAGTTCAAATCCAGCCTCAGACACTTAACACAAAAACTAGCCATGTGACCTTGGGCAAGTCACTTAACCTCAATTGCCCTACCTTCCCCCCTCCAAAAAAAATAGAACTAAAATAAGGTGACAACTAATCAGTGACAGTTAAAACCAGGACCCCCATCAGTTCATTGGTTACTTAACTACATTATCTTACATCTCCAATTTTCCTGTTGATTTTCATTATAAAAATGAAGATTTGTTTCTTTGAGGAGGAATTGGGACCTTAAAATTTTGCTTTCAAATGTTTTAATTTCAGGACAAATGAATTTCAATACCAATTAAGATCTTATAAAATATTAATTACAAATAATTTTCACTAAGTGAATATAGTTACTTTTATGCTAAACATATGGCTCAGAAATCTAGAGCAAAAGTAGGAAACCTCTGACCTAGGTCTGAAATTATCTAACCTTCCTGTGATTTTGCAATGTCTGTCATTACTAGAGCCCAGAAAGTCATTTTCTCTGTGACTATCCTATTTTGAGTAGACATGCTAAATATTATAGGATTAAAGAATATATTCTAGACTGGGTAACAAGAAACCTGGATTTTATTCTCAACTCTGTGACCTTAGGTAAGTTCTATTGGCCTCAGTTTCCAAAGCTGTCAACTTTGGTTGGATGAGCTTCATGATTTCTAATGTCCATTCTAAAGTTAATATCCTATCATATGATACATCTGCTAATTAACTTTTAAAGGACATTGATAAAATGGGAATTTCAGGGTGAGTGGATGGGTGAGTGGAGCAGACAGGAAGGGTGAAACTTAGACCTTCTACCAGTACACATTTTAAAACCTGGTCTTCCTTTGCCTTTCTCTGGATTTCTAAAGGACCTTTCTCTCTCTTTCCTTTTGTGTACTGTCTTTGCTCCTACCTCTTCTTCCTTATCAGCCCTTTATCTCCTTTTCCTCTTTTCCCTCTCCCTTCTTCTATCACTCTCCCTTAACTGGAAGTATATGAAAATGAAGCATATTGCAGATAGATAGATTTTAATGTCTTACATTTATTGTACAAAATTCTATTTTTTCCCAACCTTCATTTACTAAGTGAGTAAACTAGATATATTTTTCCAAGGGGGAAAAAACTTAAATTAGGTTTCTTTTTTATTTGTGTATGACCCTTGATATTTTCTCTAGGTCAGAGACCCTCAGTAGAAATTAGGTTGCCCACCATTGGTCTAAAAGAAAATCAATGATAGTTTAAAAATAATACTGTGTATCTGTATAACACAACTTCTTTCAAAGGGCATTCACATCTGTTTTTCTCATTTGATCTTAATAGTTTAACTAATAGGACAACAATACACTAAAAAGTCACTTGCTTTCTTAGTGCTGCTGTGGTTGTTGTTTTGGGGAAGGTTGTTGTTTTCCCTCCTAGATCAGTTTTTACAACTAGAAAACAGGCACAGCTCTTTGGTTCTGACAAAATTCTATGCCACTTTACAGAAGCGGCTGCTTTAAGTAATTAATAGGTTTGATCTGGGCCAAAGTGGAAACCCAGAGATAGACCTGACGGCAGTAAAATCCCTCAGTAAATTAACTCAGGGAGAAGCCCATTTACAGGAAAGAACTGCCAAATGGTCCTAAACAGTATGCAAAAAGAGTCTTGAGGTTCTGCACATTCATTCAGATCTATCATTATAAATCTAAATTCAACAGTCGGCATATATCAAGCTTCTACTTTTAAGGGATGTGTGTGTGTGTTCTATTTCTGCTATTCTATTTCTTCTCTCTAATTACAAAAAGATACAGAGCCAAATTAAACATTATTCTTAACTCTGGCTAGATTTATTTTTTGACACGCTTAAAAATACAAGAGATAATAGAATATGGACTGTCATACTCTGAACCCACTTACTGTAGTTCTTTACATAAGCCATTCACTTTTAATTAAGCCACTGATCTGCAAACATATTACTGTACTTCAAAATGGAATGATTTTTGTGGTGTTTGATTTTCTTTGTCATGCATTATATTTTGTCAATTCTAGATGAATGACCTAATCCAATAGACTTCTGAAGGAAAATCTGTGAAGGCATTATAGAAGCTTTATAAAGCCCCTTTACCCCTCCCCTTCCCTAAACTCCAATGCTTAAACAGTCTGAATCATTACACTCAACATTTAATGATAAGCTGTTTCAGCACAGGCATCTACGGCATGTATGATGTAACACTCCAACTCTTCAAATGACTTTCTGCCTTGTAGCTATATTATGGACTATTCATCAATCAATGAATTTCATTGATGGTTTTCTCAATGCGAGAACAAGCCAATATGACAGTCACAAAGCCATGTACAGTTGGGATTTTCAAATTCCATCTTTGACATAATTCCCATTTAAACTCACTCCCTCTAGGTTTCATCAATGTGACATTCCTCAAACAACTGGGCCATGCCATGGTATATCATGCACAAGTTTTTTGAGAGGTACATTTTAACTACCAACTTCCAACAATTAAAAGCAAATGTGATATGATCTTCAATTCACTTTTAGGAGGAGCACATATCAATTGAGATTCAGTATGGCACAGTGTATAGAGAGTCTGTTACAATCAAGGATGACCTGGGTTTAAGTCATGCTCCTGATATATACTGACTATATGACCCTGGGTAAGTTGCCAAACCTTAATCTCAAAGTCCCAGGCAACTCTAAAACTCTACATTACAATTTCAGGTCTCTGATGAGATCTGCCAAAATTAGACTCCCAGTTTCCTCCCACCACTGCCACCAAAAGAAAAAAAAATAAAACTTAATGGAACTTGGAACTTTTAGAACTACAAGGGATCTTAGATATCATCTAATCAAACTCCTTCATTTTACAGAAAAGGATACTAGTCTAGAGGGGCGAGATATGTCCAACTTTTTTAACTAGAGACTAGAACTCAGGCTTCCTGACATCTAGTCTAGTGTTCTTTATACAATATCATGTAACTTTCAATACCGTGCTTTGAAAAACAAGAGTTAACCAAGAGATTTTTTTTCATACAAAGAACATGAAAAGAGGATTGGTTATGAAACCAAGACCATATGAAACCATGACATATCACTTGCTTTTTAAAGAAATATATTATATATTCAACACAATTAGTTTCAAAACTGTCCCTCTTGTCTTATTTCTTTCTGAACCTTCTTCTATTCTATTCTGAGCATTTAAAAAATGTTTCAATGGCCTTCCCTTACTTTTATTAAAATCAATATGGGGGTGGCTAGGTGGCACAGTGAATAGAGCACCAGCCCTGGAGTCAGGAGGACCTCAGTTCAAATCCAACCTCAGCCACTTATCACAAAAACTAGCCATGTGACCTTAGACAAGTCATTTAATCTCTAATGCCCTTCCTTCCCCCCTCCAAAAAGCAAAAAACAAAAAAAGACAAATATTTTAAAAATCAATATTGTTAGCCCCATTCCCATTCCCATTCCCACTGTATCCCATTTCCAATCCCACTGTGTCCCTCACCAATTAAAAACAGAAGGGGGAAAATGTGTAACAAATAATCATAATTAAGGAGAGAAAGTCTAAGCAGTGGTCAGGGGAAATTCTTTCAAAACTTCTAAGGTCTTTTATCTCTGATATGTGACCAGCCCAGTGAAACTGTGTTGGCATGACAATGAATTAATTCTTCTTACACAGAGTTTTCTGGAATGTTAATGTCTTTGAAAATTTATCTTTTCACCTTGTGTAGGTTATGTGGAGTAGCAGTATTGTGAAACGTACCAATCTTCCCAATGTGGGAATGGTTCACTATTTTCTTCCTATGTTTCATATGATTCCAATGTTCAAGATAAAGCATCCAAGACAAACAGAATAACTGAGTCATCCTGCTGGGATCTCTCAGGTTGAATGGATGCCCAAAGACTCCAATCATTTCCTCAGTTACAGAAGAGGAGTACAATAAAGATCAGTAAATTCAGAAGGGGAAACTCCCATCTCTTATATAGGAGTTAAGTGTGAGAGAATTTCATGTGACACATAAAGGATAAGTGACATAGCCAAGGTTACACAATCAGTAAGTGACAAAGATTCACCCTTCTGGAGTTGAAGTATAGTACTCTATGCCCCACTGCCTCTATAAATATCCAACCATGTATCATAACCTAAGAAAATAACCATTTCTAAAAGTAATAACCGTGAAATGTCCTAGAAGCAAATTTCTTTGATATTTTTAATTTAAATAGGAATACATAGCCTCATTACAATTTAACCATAAGCCAATTAAACTAGTCTGCAAGGCTGGATGGAATTTCATCTGGTATATTGGGAAGTCCCTTAGATTGGAAGTGAGGAGGCCTTGGTTTGAATTCTATTCAGGGGATTTGACTTCTAATCCTGTCTCTGTAACTAACTGGTGAGGTGACCTTATTTCCTCATCAGGTATTTATTTAGCACTTTAAAATTTCAGATGTCATTTCAATGATGGATTAGAATAACGCTTTGAAGAGAATGGCACAAGTATTATTATCCCAGTTTTATAGATGAGGAAGCAGAGGATCAAATAAATCAAGGGACTTACCTATGTTCCAATGACTAGCAAATGTCTTGAGGCAAGGTTTGAACTAAACAATTTCTAACTCCATACACAGAACTGTATACACTACCCTACACAAGCTCTCTTCTAGCCCTAATATTCCATGATTTATTATGTTACATACAGATAATGAAAGAATATTCTGTTTGCAATAGAATCAGAAATTCCAAAGATTTTTGTTGTACTTTTGAGGCCCTTCTGTCTACTTTCATCACCAGAAAGAAAAAAAAAGTAGGGAAAGAATACAAATTAAAATTTTAGTTTAACATTCATTAAAGATGCTTTTTTTTGTAAGTTACTTCTTAGTTCAGGATAGTTTTCACTATTTTCAGAAATAACTTAACTAACCTATATGACCTTATGAGAAGTCTGTATTATCTATTATTCAGTAAGTTTGAGTCTCTCAAAACCATTGCTCTGGATAATTAATAAACAAACCTGCCAATAAAACAGTTCATGTGAAACCAAGAAAGAAAAAAAAGTTTATTTGCCAAAAATTTCAAGCTCAAACTATCAAATCAACATCCGTTATTTTTCCCATGTGTACCTCAGCTGTTACTTTTTTTTTTGGTTCAATGTAGTAATCTTCTTTAAGTCAGCAGAAGAGGAAACCAGGAAACATTATTTTTTACAAGTGGTCTATCAATATATGATCAACATACACCTTTGAAGGGCACAGAAATTATTTTAATTGTATAAAAGAGATGTCTTTGTGTCCATATGGTGTATTGAGTTGATAATTTGTTTGAATGGATTTAGTGTTTCTGTACAATATTTCTATTAAACAAAAATTAATCTTATATTTTCTAAAGAACCTTAATACCATTAAAGGATAACTGTGAAATCCTCATGACACATAGTAAGGTCACTTGATATAAATGAGTACACATTGTTTTCCTGAATAGTCCTATGGTGAGAAAGAGATGGGAAAAATATACCAGCTTAGAAATGAGAGAAAGTAGCTTTCCTTATATTCTGGTCTCTCCTGTTCAACATTAAATAGCTCTTTTGTCACATTGTTGTCACTTATATTGAGTCTCCCCAGTTTACCTTGACCATCTCAAAAAATCTCTAGTTTGACTCGCATTCTCCCCACTTTACTCCACAAAGATCAAGGACAACTTTTATTCTACATTTCAAAATGTTAATGGAACATGTGGATCTATTTCTGCCTCATGTTAAAAGATTCTATTTGAGTTACTTGCTTAAATATCAAAGGCATTCATTCTTGGTACTCTGTTAATCAGCACCCTCAATATGGGTTGTTTTCTTTGTTTAAAATTGGAGAAAAATATAAAACTTTAAAAAATGCTTTAATCCCATTCTACTCATAAAACTTTAATGTTCTGAGAGCATTTCAATTGAGAAATGATTGGGGTTCTAGACAAATGAACAAGAAGAGGGCTCTAAAATGATGAGATCGCATCTGCCTTTTGTATAAGAATTTCAATTCAGATACGATCAGCCATGCGGTTTTGTAGGACAATTTGCCTGGCACTTGCGGGCAAGATTCCCTCTTGCAGGCTGAAGTACCCTTAAAAATACGAAGAACTTCAATAATTTTAAATTGCTATATACCACACATGCTCAGAAATACAATGTATTCTTTAAATAAAAACATTATAACTTTTAAAGTATAAAAGGCCCACCTACAACATAAGAGCTATCTATCCTTTCTAATTCAGATGTCAAATCACTCTGGCTGCTATTTCTTCCAACCTGGGATTTTATGACATGAGCAATTGTTCCAACAATCAAAGAAGAATATTTATTTCTTTTACCCAATTTTTGATGACTTTTCTAGAACTGTGTCTGAATATCTTTCCAAGCTGACTGTGACCTTTGGGAGAAGCTTTCTGAACTGAGAGACTTACTACATACATGAAGAAAAAAATCACACTACATAAACTCCTGTATACACATGTGCTCATGTAAATACAGGCACAAAGCAGACAAAAATATACTATACAAACCTAGATATGACTGTTATATTAAAAAACAGAGAAAATGAGTAAATATGCTAGAAACAAATTTTGCTATTATTCTAATACATGCACTATTAGGATATAGGGCTACAGTAGAGAAAATAAGACAAACTAGAGATTTTTAAGATAGTCAAGGTGAAGGGGAATGAATGAACATGACAACAATGTAATAAAAGAGAAAAAAGAGTGACAAAGATTCCACAATCTTTCCATATACTGATAAGAGCGTATCATTTATGGTAGGATAATAATGTGAGCTGAATTTTTTCTATTGGGCAAACTCATTTATCAGTTTTCAAAAATACAGGCACATTAAGATCTACATAGTATATATCTCTTCACATTGCCAATTGCCTTTTGGAAATCTAAAATTCAATGTGTCTGAAACAGTATTCATTGTCTTTTCCTTTCCAATTCCTTTTGAGGGTACCACTATCCTTCCAGTCAACCAACTTCCCAATATTAATATCATCTTTGACTCTTCTCTCCTAATTGTTTCACATATTAAATCTACTGCCAAGTCTTGTCATAACCTAATTCAGACATTCATCACTTCATGCCTAGACTTTTATAATAACCTTCTGATATATTTCCTTCAAGTCTCTGCCTCAAGTCTCTCCCCATTTCAACCCATCTACCATTCAGCTGGGAAAGTGATTTTCCTAAAGCATGGGTCTGACCATATCACCACGCTAGTCAATAGACTCTAGTAACTCCCTTTTACCTCCAGAATCAAATGTAAAATCCTTCTTCAACACTTAGAGCTTTATATAACCTGAGTGTTTCCATTATTTCTGATGTCCTTTTACTTCACTCCCCTCCTTATAATCCAACAACACTGACTTTCTTTCTCTTCTGCAGACTCAGTACTCTATCTCTAAAATATTTTCATTGACTATTTTCCCCGTTTGGGATGACCTTCTTACTCATTTCTCCTTACAGCCTTCCTTCAAGACTCAGCTTGCATGTCAAAGACTTAGCAGTCCAAATCCCCCTTTCCACAAAAGACCTCCCTCACTCCCATACTATCCACCCCAGATTACTATCCTTCTAATGTATACTGTTCTCTCTATAGATATATTTATATAGACTAATACATACTTGTGTATGTATATATGTATATGTGTGTTGTATATAATTGTTTGCATATTCTCTCACTAAATTTGATTCCTCATAGGTAAGAACAGTATTTTTACCTTTCCCTTTATTCCCAATATTTATCACAATGCCTGATACATAAGAATGAAATAAAGATTTATTGACTCACTCACTGACTATATATATATATATATTTATACATATGTTTTAAAAATATATCAGTATAAAAATGTATATACATATATACATATTCATGTATATGTAAATATATTTCTACATACACACAGCATATTGCACTAAATTCATAATTGTTCCCACAGATTATAAGTTGCTTAGAAAGAAAGTTTTACAATGACAGTACAATTTCTTATAAATCCAGGCAAGCTTGTATGAATGAAAACTATTTGAAAAGAAACCAAAAGATAATTTTAGAAGAATAAAGGAATGAATTAAAAATATATTTATTAAGCATTTACTATGCATGAGCCTCTCTGCTAAGCACTGGGAATACAAATAAAACCAAGCAAAACAGTTCTTGCCTTCAAGGAGTTTACAAGTTGTTCTAATAGATAACACATATAGGGTATCTAGGGTCAGAAACTGCGGTGTGATCAGTGGACACTACTTACATAGAGGCATGGAGGGGGGTGGCTAGAACTTGTTTCCAGCCAAGATCAATTGGAAATTTATTATCAGAGCCTAGAACCCTAATAAAAGAAATCTAATAAAAGAGGTAATAAAGCCTTTGCTATCTAAACAACAAATTCCCAACATTTTTTTTGGAGGGGGAGTGATATTTGCAACATCCTACCCTCAACCCAGAATACTAAAAATTTTGTCTGTATGTGTATTTGGGGAAGAAAGGTCCTGAACCCCCATTTAATATAACTGCAAAATGCATAAAATATGTGAGAGTCAATCTACCAATCTATACTCAACATACAATTACAAAATAATCATCAAAAAATCAAGAATGATTTAAATAAAGTGAAACATAGTGTTCATGGCCAAACTGTGGCAAATTATTATTCCTCAAATAAATTTATGGTTTTCCTGGTATGTCAATCAAACTATCAAGGGGATACATTATAGAGCAAAATAAAATAATAATAAAGTTCATTTGAAAGAAGAAAAGGTCAAAAATCCAAAGAAAAATAATGAAAAATAGGAATGAATGGGGGAATAGCATTTCTAGACCACAAATTATACTATAAAGTAGTAATCATAAAAACTAGGTAGTGCTAGTTAAAAAATGGAATGGAACAGGCTAGACAAGGAAAAATCAGAAACAATTGAACTCAATAACCCAGAGTTTGATAATGCTGTGAACATAAATTACCTGGGGAAGAGCTCTCTATTAAACAAAAAATGTTGGGGAAGTTGTAAAGCATTTTGGAAGATATATGCCTTAGAACAACAGCTTATGTCATAAAACATAATAAATCAAAAAATGAATATGTGGCTTGAACATTAAAGATCATACAATAATAATTTAGAAAAGATCACATAACTTTCACAGCTATTTGTAACTATATGTATTCTTAAACCACCAAGTGATAAAAAGTCATAACAAAAGATAAAACAGATAATTTAGATTATATGAAAATAAAAAGGATTTACATCAATATAATTATTGCCCCCAGGATAAAAAGGAAAGCAGAAAATAGAGAAGAAATTCTTTGTATCAATGTCTTTGACAAAGGTCTGATATCAAAAACATATATCCTTGCATATGGATGTTAGTAGTTTGCAAGCATTTCAGAATTGCAAATTATGAGCAACCATATGAAAGAATGACTACATTAGTTAGAGTGGGGGAAAAAAACCTCTACTAATAAACAGTCAAAAGTAAACAATATAAAATTATAATAACAAATATTGGCCCCCAAAGAAGCAATGATGAGAATTGTATCTACTTCCCTTCTGCGTAGAAGTTAGTGAGAGTGAAATCCCACATATAACACTGGGGTAGAGAATTCATTCTTTATTATAATGGATGGCTCTGAGATCATGAGAAAAGAAGAACAGATTGGGGAATATAGATGTTTTGCCTTAGTTGTCTATTTTTACACAGAAAGTGGCTTTATGGATTATCAGTCAATCAATAAGCATTTATTTAGCACCTCATATATGTCTGATACTATATTGGATATGTGGATACAAAGAATATGACAGTTTCTTCTCACTATTATAGCTTCCTTATGTAGGAAGCCATAACTGGCTACTCTACTACAGCAAGGTTTATATCTGGAGATGCCTGGAAAGTCAGATAGTCACTACCTTTGCAAACAGAAATTAAACTAGGCAAAAACCTTACCAGGTGAGCAAGAACAGTGAGAAGCCATAAATAAGTCTTCTGCCTGGGTCCTCTCCTGTAACTGCACAACAGAAGTTGTTATTTACTCCATCCACTAATAAAAAGAAATTGCTTCCCCCTCTTTCTTCCCTAAAAGGAAAGAATTTGTTTCCCATAATCCCTGGGAGGAAAGTTCCCCCACCCCATGCCACAGCTTCTAATGCCTTCCACTTTGCCTTCCATTTACTCTGAATGTATATCATGTATACCTAGTTATTTGCGTATCTTCTTCCCCATAAAAATTTAAGTCTCATGAGGGCAGGAACTGTTTTTGCTTTACATTGTATCCCTGGCACTAGTTAATACAATGCTTGGCACATGGCGGGCACTACTATACTAAAAACAAGCCATTTTTTGGTCAATAAAGGCCTTCAGAGAGCTATATACCATAACTCATGATCTAAGTTTGGTTTGGGGCTTGGAGTTTGCAGGGGTGAGAGAAATGCAGTTTATTTATTTGACCTGTGATTCCATCAGAAAATGTTCTTTACCTTATAGTCTTAGAGAATTGCCTGTCTACTATGAGGCTCAGTGATTCCCCCATTCTCCTGCCCCCAATTCACACAGCTAGTATATATTGGCAGGGGTTGACAGAGTCTGGTCCTCTTGCCTCCCAGGCTGCTCTCATGTACTTTATCATTATATATTATCTCAGCTCACTTGTTCCATGATTTTTAGGTTTATTTTTTAAAGTATTTTTTTCCGCCTCCATCTAAAACCAAAACAAAGCATTTCTAAAACTTCAGAAAATTCCCTAACATCCTTTTTATTCATATGTCATTTTATATGTGTCTTTTGAGGGAATTATTTATACTTACTTAGAAGACTTTTCAGATAAAAGTTGACCTAATTATCACAAGAGACATTAGGAACTGATATTCAGTATTTGTAGGCTTTACTAAAGCTATGGGACAAAATCTAGGTCCTATAACCTCATTAATCTTTCCCCCATTGTAGAAGGTAAAACATAAGTTAGTATCAAGTAATGTAAGAAAACTCTACTATCAAAGAGAAATGGTTCATATTCTAAATATCATTCAACTTCTTCAAAGAACTTGAACTTTTGAGTTATATTCTTCAGAATAAGCAGAAAGCACAGATTGGCATAGTTTTTGTTGGGATTATGTGCCTCCAAGGAAAGTGGTCACAAAGAGAAGAAGCACAGTACAATGGAAAAAAAGCACTGGCCCCAGAGGGAGACATGACATGAAACAACATTCCTTAGCTGTATGACTGTGGGGCAATTATATAACTTCTCTAAACCTCAATTTTCTCGTCTATAAAATGGCAATGATCACAGTACCCATAGTGCCTCCCTCTCAAGTCTATTGTAAGGATCATATGAGATACCATAAAGTCCTCTCTAAACATTAAAATACTGTGTAAGAATCAACTGTGAATACTAACCTTGCATGCCATTCATAAAATAGTGGAATGAATAATGAATGAGCACTAGCACTGAATGAATTAATGAAAAAGCAATTAATCACTTACTGTATGCTAAGTACTATTCTGAGCTGTGGGGATACAAACAGAAAAAGTGAGATAGTCCCTGTCCTCAAGAAGTTCATACTCTAATACTCAAATTTAGGGTATATGATACATGAATGTTCAGTTGCAAGGTTGATAAAGAGATCCAAAAGTCCTAAGGATGCAGTAGGTCAGATAGCAAGACCCAGGGAGTCCATAGGTTGAATTGGTAGGACAGATGAAAGTACCTAAAGGTCTAGATGAGGGTTCTGAATCTGGGGTCCGTGAAATTAAAAAAAAATTTTTTTGTATAAATGCATCTCAATATTATTGGTTTCCTGTTTAGTCCTATACGTTTCATGAACTTTTAAAAATCATTATTTTGAAAAAGGGCCCATGAAAAAAAGAAATTTACACAATAAATTTATTACATATTTAAAAAGAATAGCAAGTTGTACAGAATAGATTTGCACTTTCATGTGCAATCATCTTTTTCTTTATCCTACTATGTTATAGAAATGTTTGTTTTATTTCATGAATTAAAAACAAATTTTTTTTAAAAGAAAAGGGGTCCATAGGCCAGGTCTGAAGGATCATAGGACACCATGACTATGAAGATGATCAGGCCTGTTAACCCTCCAGTTTCCCTGGAAGGAAGAGAATCAACATAAAGATATGCATGGGCAATGCCAGGCATCCAGATAAAATGTTCAGTCCAAAATCTACTTTTCTAGCCACAGTTACAGCTTCTATTTCTAGATCTGGGCAGCTAGGTGGAACACTGTAGGGCCTGGAGTCAAGAAGACTCATCATCTTGAGTTCAAATCAAGCCTCAGACATTCACATATTATGTGACCCTGGGCAATTCACTTAATGCTGTTTGCCTCAATTTCCTCATCAGTAAAATGAGCTGGAGAAGGAAATGGTCAAATACTCCAGTACTTTTCTCAAGAAAATTCCAAATCGAGTCATGAAAAGTCAGACATGACTACAAAAAATTTCTAGATCTAGCTGACTGCACAGTACTCTTTGCCTCTCCAATGGTCATCTTGGCAGGTGTCAAAGACAGTCATGCTACTGACTGAATCCCACCTATACCAGATGCCACTAATGGCTAAATGGCTTTGGAGACCACACTCCCAACTTGTTAGTTAGTAATGAGTTTTTAAGCATGCACTACTATCAGGTAATTTACTAAGCACTGAGGATATAAAAAAAAGGTCAAAGACAGTCCATGGTCTCAAGAAGTTTTCAGCCTAATAGGGGAGAAAGGCAGAAAATTATGTATACACAAGATATATACAGCATAAACTAGAGATAAATCAACATAGAGAAGACATTAGTATTAAGGGATCAGGAAAGTCTGCTTAAAGAAGGTGAGATTTTAGCTGGGGTTTAATGGAAGCCTGGGAAGTAAAGAGGAGATGAGCAGGAAGAGATTTCCAGGCATGGGGGGCAGACAGTGAAAGTTCTTGGTGTCAGGAGATGGAATACTTTGTTCAATGAGGCCATTGTCAATGGATCACAAAGTAAGAAGAGGTGAAAAAGTTGTAATAAGACTGGAAAGGTAAGAGGAGGCCAGATTATGAAGGTTTATGAATATCAAACAGTTTTTATATCTGATAATTTTTATACCTGATAATTGATTTAAAAGTAAAATCAAGTAAATGAGAAATCTACTGAAACTAGTCAATTGTGTGGGAAAGAGAATCAAAGATGTCCATTTTTTAAATATCTATAATTCTTAATGGTGCATTACCAAAAATAATTGCATAGTCTTATTGGGACAAAGCTTTTTTTCCTCCTAGGGAAAAAATACCCTACACACTCTAAAATTCTGCTTAGATCTTTTCTAAAAAGTATATTAATACTACAAGGTACTTGAGAGAACTATGGGGTTTGAAGTTTACTGGGGCATCTTTCTTTTGTTCTCTTCGTTTTAAAGTTTGCAGTACAGTATAATAGAAAAGAGAGGCATTGTCATTAATATAAATTAAGTGTGGTGTACTGTTAGGCATTTAATTTTTTTTTTCAATGAATGCCTCAATCACTGTGCATAACAGTAGGACCATTACCTTCAACTGTTTCTTTAATAAATCTAGCTATTTGCTACATTGGAGCTAGGAGAGGTGAGATAGGAAGTAAAGAATACAGATTGTGATTTCACCACTATAGGAAATTCCCAATGAAGAAATTCTTTTCTCAACAATTAGAAAAAAGAAAAGAAAAGTTATAGTCTTGGAGAGTTACTTGAGTTAAATGAATTGCCCAGGGCCACATACTGCCTATTCTGAAACCCAGTTTTTTCTCCCACTGCCAGCTATGACCAAAGGCATCTAACGGTTTGTGAGATATTGTCACAGATTTTATTTTCTAGATAATTGTATTTAATCAATGGGCCAGCCTGAAGAGTTTGTGAGCATTCTATGTCAGTTAGCAAACTTTGAGAGTATGGATGAACTTGTCGATCAAAGAAAAACCATAAGTCGGTCTGGTAGCATGAATGAAATCTAGAAATAAGCTAATCAACAAAGGAAAAAAGGAAAAAGTTATATAGCACCATTATCAAATTTGTTCGTGGCAAGAAAGGAGGAATAACTGTCACATTAGATAACACAGTCATAATCCAAAAAGATGCTAAAATAATAGCTTAAATCTAATGAGATGAAATTTACTTAGTCTCTTCTGTGGAGCAGGGTTTTCTTCAATATGAGTACTCCCTTCAAAAATGAAGAATACAATTGATTCACTTCCTCAAGTTGTGCCTATAAACACTCACAGGGGTCATTCAACTAGAGGGCTTCCTCTAGGTCTTTTGATATTATATGGATATTGTTGGTGCACACAAGAACCACCCTTCACTTTTGATTCTAATGATATTATTATCCATATCACTTCTCCTGCATAATTGCTTGGTGAGTTGATAACTTGCTGAAAGCTATTCATATTCACCATAAGGTCACAATGCTTTTTAGGTGACTTGCCATTTAATTTTTTCAGGAATTGTGATAGCACATATACTCCATCACCCAACGATGTTAAGATGATGTCCTTTGTTTCAGAGAAGTTTCATGGGTAGGAATCATTAAAAGCATTGCATAATTTCCCAAAGGCAATCTATCCCACTCTTTTCCTATGGGGTTGTAGGTTTAATTCATGACTGTCCAAGATGTATATGTGTCTATGCATATTATATATAATGTATATACACATATTTTGAAAATTGTGTATACATCATAAGATGAAATTATTTCATCTTTTTGATGATGTTTGTATTAATCGTTCTGTTGTTTTTCAATCATTTCAGTTCTGTCTGACTCTGTGACCTCATTTTGGGTTTTCTTGGCAAAGATACTGTAGTGGTTTGCCATTTCCTTCTCCAGTTCATTTTACAAATGAGAAAACTGAGGCAAACATGGTTAAATAACTTACTCAGGATCACATAGCTAGTATATGAGTCCAGATTTGAACTCAGGAAGACAAGCCTTCCTGACTCCAGGACCAGCACTCTATTCACTGTACCACCTAGCTGCTCAAACATGTTAATACCTTCCAATTTTTCTATTAACATATTTATAACATAGAGATATGAGGCTTCTGTATGTTCTACAAAATTTTTGATACTTTCATCTCTTACTCTTAAGATGGGTTTTCCAATATCTTTTTTTAATATCCTCTCCTATGCTCAGCTTTGCAATTTAAGTTGCTGAGTATTGAAGTACATAATGATTTAATGACATCCATGACATATGTTGGGATATAAGCTACAATTATTTCCAAAGTAATATTTACACAAATGTTTGAAGTGAACACCAAAATATGAGATGACCGAGTTTTGCATGAAATGAGGTTTCTTCTTGTCCTGCATGAAATAGAAAACTATCTCAAAATTCTTTTATTTGCTTCTTCAAGGAAAAGTTGTGAGACATCCTTCCATTTAGCTACAACTTTGTTTTGGCACCTGGTTTCATTTACAGCAATAATGTTAATTAACATCAACATAATTTGGTTTCTACAATGACATATGTCAAGTTGTCGGTCACTGGAAAAGGAACTCTTTTTCAGAATAAAGCAAATGAATACTTTTAGGTGTCTAAAAATGTAAAATTTCAATTTTGTCATTAGTGTTTACTTTCACATCCCTTTGTCCCCATCATAATAGAAGCAGAAATGTACTACACAGAATTTAAGATACTTTTGTATTTTTCTTTGCTTCACAGATAGCCATGGCCATAAAATTTATCAGGAAGAATCTAACATACTTACCAACAAACCTCTCTATTCTTAGCAAGACTGGTAATTGAAAAGTAGAAATAATCAGTTGTTGGAACTGTACTCAACTCAACATTCTAATATAGTAGCAGCTGCCGGGGATTGTGCTCTATTGGCATAGTCCTCAAGAACCCAAAGTAACCTCCACTCAATGATGACACATCAGCATAAGACATTTTAAAAGAAGACAGAATTTTAGAGGAATAAATATAATACCATACTTGGAAATTTTTGTTTGCATAGAAAAAGGATAGGAGGGGCATGGCTGCACAAAATTTAACATAAAAAATTTGGACAAAATTTTATTAAAATATATAAGTTTGACATAAGTGAACAATGTAACATGTTAGTCAAAAAAGCTAATGTAAACCTGGAGTGCATTACAGAAAAAAATGGTGCCCAAGATGAGTTTGATCTGGAGCATTGTTTCAGTTCTCATTGTCACATTTTAGAAAGGTGTATGATTAATGGGAAAGTATCCTGAGGAATGAGACCAAAAAGCTGAGAGGATGCCACACAGAATTTGTTGAAAGGATTGAAAAAAATACTTCCTGAGATCTTGGGTTCGTGTGGTTAGCATGACAAAAGAATAATTGTTCTACAGAAAATGCTACAACCCAAAAAACTTCAGAAAAAAATAAATTTGAATCTAAAAAGATAAAGGAAACAAGCATTTAGTAAGCACCTATTTTGTTCCAAACAATGTGCTAAGTGCTTTATAAATGTTATCTCATTTGATCCTCACAATAAGTCTGGAAAGCAGGTATTATTATTATTATCCCCTTTTTACAGTTGAGAAAACAAAAGGAAATGTTAAATGACTTGCCCAGAGTCACAAAGTTAAAAAGTTTCTTAGGCTGAATTTGAACTCAAGCCTTCTAACTCAAAATCCTGTGCTCTATCCACAAAACTACCTATCAGCCACTAGATAGGAAAGAAGATAATGCATGAGATAAAAAAATCTCGTGAAACAAAATTAAAAAGTAAATATTTAGAGCTCTCATTCCTGCCAACTTATTTCATTCTTCTAGCCCGGTGAGTACAAAAGGAGACACATTGAAATAGAGGTGGCATTGGATGTACAGATAAGTTTTTAAAAAGTAGTTTAAAAAATAAGAAATAGAAATTAATATTTTAAGTAAAAGGGAATGGGGAAAAGTATATGAGAATAGACATATTAATCTAATATAACAAAAAGTTATTTAAATAACTCCTGATTTAAAAGAAAGGGATAAAAAATTAAAAAGTAAATGGAAAATAACTCAAGCCTAATATGCATAATCTCAAATAAGAATGGATGAAACAATCCGATAAAATGAAAGAAAGAAGCAAAATTTGTGGCATACAAGAAATATAAATATAGAGATTCAAACGTCATGAAATTCAGAGACTGGAACAAAATTAATCAGATGTTTAAAAGAACGTCAAGCTTTAGAATTAGAACATTAATAAAAGAAAAGATTGGGGTGGCCAGGTAGTACAGCAAGTAAGAGCATCGGCCCCAGAGTTGGGATTACCTGGAATCGAATCCAGGCTCAGACACTTAGCACCCACCCAGAAATAACTGGCCGTGTAATCTTGAGCAAGTTACTTAAACCCGATTGCTTAAAAAAATAAAAGCAAAGATAGCAAAAAATATTGAGGGGAAAACAATGAAACTATAGTATGCTTAAGAATCATAGACACAAACAAACAAATGAACAAAAACATTTACAATACTCAATGTATATGCATCAACTGCCAAGACACATAAATTTATTGTGAAAAAGTTAACTGAGTTGCAAAAATACATGGATAGAAACACCATCATTTTCAGAAACTTTAATGTCTCTCTCTCAGAGCTAGATAAATGTAAAAGAATTATTTAAAGTCAAATACAGAACTACACAAATAGTTGGAGAAGCCTGAATTAAAACACTAAAGAATATGCATACATTATAAAGTGCCTCTAAAAATAAAGCATATTTTAGATCACAGAGAAATTGTAAGAAGCAAAAATACTAAACATATCCTCCATAGAAAATAATACAATGGCAACTACAATCTATATAAGGAGCAGAAGATGTAAATGGTGATTAACAATAATGCACTGAATGATGAGTCAAAGAAGATATACAAGTAATTAAAAACTACCTAAAAGAGAAAGACAATGTTGAGTCAAACTACCTAAACTTTTGAAATGTACCTAAGGCTGTCATTTCAATGAATAAATTTTTGCTGAAAACATACAATAACTAAATGGCCTTCACAGATATATAGAAAATTTTATCAAATATTTAAAGAGCAATTAGAACCTATGCTGTATGGATTTTTCTCAAAATTAAGCCAAACACACACACACACACATATGCACACACACACTCTGCCACACTACTTCAATAAGACAAATATAGAGTGAACATCTAAATCAGGGAAGACCACACCAAACAATAAAGCAACATCAATAATGAATACTGACACCCAAAAAAGTCTACTAAAATTCTAGTCAAAGACTACAGCAAAGAAAAAAAAACTACATCCAAACAATATATTTACTATGATCAAGTTGTATTTATTCCAGGCATACAAAAATGGTTCAACTTTTGGAAAGTAATTAACATAATTATTAATGATTAAAACAAAAACACACAATTAAAACAGTATATTTAGAACAGTATCACATTGTTTTGTGCAAAAAAAAATTCTATGGTGCATATGACGTTTGCTTCTGGTTTTAGATAGATACTTTTTATGATATTAAAAATTGTCTCTTTCCCCATAGTTTGCAGAGTTTTTAGCATAAATGAGTGTTGTAATTTGTCAAAGTCTTTTTCTGCATTTAGATAATCATGCATTTAGGTATTATATATATTATATAATGTCTCATTAATTACATTGACTGTTTTCCTGATCTTGATCCATCCTTGCATCTCTGATATATACAAAATTTGATTATGAATTATTTCTTGAATAAGTTGATTGATATATTTTATATACAAATTTTAATTGATTATAATTAACAATCTTGGTCTAGAATTCATTCTCTTTGCTGTATTATTCTCTATGTTGGCACTATGCTATTCTCATAAAAGGAGGTTGATGGAATTCTTCGTCAGTTTTTGAGGAAAAAAATATGTAATACTGGTGTTGTCTTATTTAAGTTGAATATAATTCTTCTATAAATCTATCAGGACCAAGAGGTTTTTGTTTTTTTCATTCCTTCTCTTTTGTTTTGGTTTCTAGGCAGTTCTGTTTCATTTAGTTTCATGTTCTTAGTCTTTTTGTGTATGGCACAAATCTCTCTATCAAACTTGTCTTTTTAAATGCACAAAATAAAATGTATAGGACTACAAAGGAAATCAAGTATGTTTAAACACAGTTTTCCAAAAAAAAATTTAAGCAGTTTAGAGATTTGAGATTAAGAACCCTTGATGTAGTTATGCCTCCTTCTCTTAGATTATTTAAGCTTCTTTTGGGTGTTTTGTTAGCTAGGATATTTTACAGTTTTGAAGACAACCCTCCATTTTCTGCTCTTCATTTTGTTACCCTGTAATTCTATATAATAAGTTCCAATAATTCTTTTTGTTGCTTCTGGTTTTACTGTGATTTTACCTTTTCTTTTTTTTAATTTGTGTATTAAACTTTCTGCCTTTTTAAAATAAATTCAACAAAAGTTCATAATTTAAGTCTTTGCAAAGAATTAGCTTTTTGTTTTATTCCATTACCCTTTTCATTTCCTATTTATCTGTTTCTTCTCTAATTTTCATGATTTTCTCTTTTGTACCTATTTTGAATTTGTTTAAAGAATTTCCTATTTTTAATGCATAAGTCAGTTCATTAATTCTCTCCTTTTGTATATGACCAATGTATGTTTTAGGGGTGTGTATGTGTGTGTTTATGTGTGTGTGTGTGCACATATACTTTTTTTTTTCCTTTGAGGACTTATTTTGCTGAGACCCAGAAAGTCTGGTAAACTGGTTATTATAACTATCACATAAATATTAAATGTTTCTATTATTTAGTTTTTAGCTGAATTGTTATTTAGGATTTCATTCTTTTCTTTATGCTCCCTGAAGTGATTACTATTTTTATTGCATAATGGTCTATAAAAGATATATTAACTATTTCTGCCCTTTTGCAGGAGGTTTTTGCAATGCCATTGTGCTCTAATACATTTTCACTTTTAATAAAACTTTTATTTCATATTGAAAACATCTCTATACTATTGAGCCATACACCATTAAAAAAAGATATCTTAAGTCTTTTAGCTCCTGTTTCTCCAGCAATTTGTCCAAATACACATCTTCCCCTTTGTGTATTCTTGCTATATTTGTCCAGTTCTGAAACAAGAATATTAAAGTCTTCTGTGATTAGTGTGTTACTATCTGGTGCTTTTTTTCAATTCAATTCCATTTTTTCTGTATTCATTTATATGTATGACAATTTTGAACAAATAAGTTTTTTGTTTTATTTTGCTGCATATGGGTCCTTTAAGCATAATGTAATGTCCTTGCTTATTTGGTTATGTTGTGGATTTTTTTTTATTTTGTTCTGTCTGATAACATCAACAACCTTTGTTTTTTCAGGATCACCTGATGCATAGTATATTTTGTTCTAGCTTCTCATTTTCATTCTATGTATGTCTTTGCTTTTTAGATGTATCATGTAAACAACAGATTGTGGAGTTTTGTTTTCTCATCCAATCTGTCACTCTATTTCATTTTATTATATTGTTTGATCCATTCACATTTGAAGTTAGGAGAAAAAGAATTTTATTTTCTTCTATTTTTATCTCACCATTTTCTTTTTCAGAATTAGTTTTTTTTTGTTATTGTTATCCTTTCTCTTTTAAGTTAGTGCTTTCTCCCTATGTATCTAGGGCTTTAGTGGGCTCTATGTTCAGTATCAGTCAAACATCAAAAGTTTATTAAGTACCTACTACACTATGTTCTGGGGAAGGTATGTGGCATAGTGACTAGATTTTCAGGTCTGGAGCCAAGAAGATTCACCTTCCTGAGTACAAATCTGGCCTCTGACACTTACTAGCTGTATGTCCCTGGGCAAATTACTTAACCCTGTTTGCCTCATTTCCTCATATGTATAATGAGGTGGAGAAGGAGATGGTAAACCACTCCAGAACCTTGGCCAAGAAAACCCCAGATGGAGTCATGAAGGGACGGACAAAACTGAAATGAAAGAACAACAATATAGTATAGGCATGGTGCTTAGCATTGTGGATAAAAGACTAAAATCTAATAGTTTTTGTTTTCAAGGATATCACATTCAATCAAGGGATAAAAATATGTACATAAATGAGCATATAAAAATGGGAAAAAATAAATACAAGTTAAATTGGTAGGAAGGGAGCACTAGCAGTAGAGGCAGGAGTTCAATGAGAGTTACATGCAAAGGTGATGCTTCAACAGAATTTTAAGTGAAACTGGGGATTCTGAGAGATGGAGGTAATGAGAGTCCATTTCAGGAACTGAATCTGCCAGTATCATGGAACAGAAACATAAGATGGCAGGTTATATGTGAGTAACACCAAGGCTGCTTTGGCTGAACCATAAAATGTGAGAAGTGGGGTAATGTATAATATGGTAGGATACATTGAATGGGCCTCAAATGTGAAGGATTTTAAGTGTCAACAGAGGAGCATATTTTGGATCCTATATTTTTTTAAATATCTTTTTTTTGCTTTGGTGGGGAGAGGACAATCGGGGTTAAGTGACTTGCCCAAGGTCACATGGCTAGTTTTTGTGTTAAATGTCTGAGGCCAAATTAGAACTCAGGTCCTCCTGACTCCAGGGCTGGTGCTCTATTCACTGTGCCACCTAGCTGCCCCAGGATCCTATATTTTAAAAACCTGAAGTCTATTGAACAGAGGAGTGGTGTACTTACTTTGATATATAAGAAGAGTCACTTTAACAATTGTCTGCAAGATAGTTTGAAAGGGGCATTGCCTAAGGCAGTGAAACCACTAAGGATGCTGTGGCAATAATCCAGACAAGAGGAAATGAGTTCCTGAACTAAGGCAATACCATGTCAGTGGAAATAGGGATCAGATGTGAGAAATGTTTTGGAGGCAGAAATAGCAAGACTTAACAAATGATTGGCTATACAAGGTGAGACACAGTGAGGAGGCAATGATAACACCAAGGTTGCAAAGCCAGATTAGTAGATGGATGGCAGTCCCTTTGACAAAAATGGAGAAATTCAGAAGAGGGCTGGATATAGGAGGAAAGATCCTGAGTTCTGTTTTGAGATCAATTTTGAAACAGTCAATAGGCAACTGGAAAAGAAGCAACTGAAACTTAAGAGGGAGACTTGGAGAAGATAATATAAATTTGAAAGTCATCTCCAGAGAGTTGATATTTAAATCTATGAGGGCTCATGGAGTCAGTGAGAGAAGAGAGTGTAGAGAGAAAATAGAATAGACCTAGCACAGAACATTGAATACCTACAATAGGGGCCATGATATGATAGGTGAAACTGCAATGGAAACTCAGGAGTAGTCATATTTTTAACAGAACAAGAGAGAATAGTGTTTATACACACACACACGGAGAAAATGTGAAAGGAGAGAGGTCCTCAAATGATCCTCAAAAAATAAGAAAGATGAGGGTTGTGAAAAAGCAATCAGCTTTGAAAATTAAAATGATTGGTAACTTTGGAAAGAACAGCAAAAAAAAATAAATAAAAAAGGGGCAGCTAGGTGGCTCAGTGAATAGAGCACTGGGCCTGGAGTCAGGAGGACCTGAGTTCAAATTCATCCTCAAACACTTAACACTTACTAGCCATGTGACCTTGGGCAAGTCACTTAACCCCAATTGCCCTCAAAAAAGAAAAAAAAAGAGCAGCATAAGTCAATGATGTGACATGGCAAATGATAGAACTCATGGGATCTTAGACACTATTAAGAGAAACATAGCATGTGGAGCAAGGAATGTTTTGGTCCTTTATGTTTTTTTTTCTTGAATCAAACTCCTTCCATACTATTGTTTTTAGGTTTGTTTAGGCAACTAAATGACACAGTAAATACAGTCCTGGACCTGGAGTCAGGAAGACCAGAGTTCATGCCTAGTCTCAGATACTTACTGACTAGCTCTGTGATCCTGGATAAGTCATTTAACTGCTTCCTGCCTCAGTTTCCTCATCTGTAAAATAAGAATAATAAGAATACCTACTTCCAAGGGTTATTGTAAGGATAAAATAAGGTAATATTTATAAAGTGTTTTGCAAACTTTAAAATGTTATATAAATATTAGCTGCATTAAATGTTAGCTATTATTCTGAATGCTACATTTTAGTCAGTCAGCAGGCATGTACTAAGTGCTATGTTCTGGGGACTATGTTCTGAGCACTGTGCTAAATTCTGGGGATGGGGGGAAAGAAAAATAAGGGAAGACAAGAAAAGAGAGCATGCCATGGTCATGGTCATTTCTGTCAAAGAGATCACATGGCAATGAGGTAAACAATGTGCAAACTATCTAAATATAAAATTTTCGCAGATAAAATGGAGAATGTCTTAATGAAAAGGACAAGGATTGTGAAAGATTTTGATATCATGTCATATGGGAGGCTACTGAAGGATAGAAGGATGTTTGTCCTTGAAAAAAGACTTAGGGAAAAAGAAACATGTTAGAAATTTTCCAATATATGAATGTGAAAGGTGGATTAGATTTTTTCTTCTTGACCATGGAGGGGAAAATTAGAAAAGTCAGATGAAGATGCAGAAAGGAAGAATAGGGGTCTATGAAAAAGAAAAATTCTTTTAAAATGGCATTACAGGTCACTGAGATTTTGTGCTTTTATAACTAAGGATGGTCACAGGATTTAAAGAGATAGAAAAGAAGCATGTTTAAGGGTAAAGAAGATGCTAAGATCAATTTTAAACATATTAAGTTTAAGGTGGTGATATGATATCCAAAAGGAAATGTGGACAAGAAATTAAATTTGGAATCACTCAAGTAGAGATGACAGTGAAAATTCTAAGAGTAGGTGAGGTCTCTGAGTTAGAAGGTATAGTTAGAGGAAAGCAAATGAATAAGAACAGAACCTTGGAATTACCATATCTATGGGGCAAAAGGAGAAAATGGTGTCAGTTAATGGGATATAAAATGAAGTCAGAGGAGTAGAAGGACGAGAAGAAGAGTGTAGCACCATTGGAGCCGAGGGGAGATAATTGCTTTTGTTTGCTTTTGTTTTGCTTTTAAGAATGAAGAATGTTCAACAGTATCAAGTGCAGTAGAAATAGCAAGAAGAAGGACTAAGACTAACCAAAATTTCCAATTTCCAAAATGTAACTTCATAATATCTTTCACTACAATAATAAAGATATAGATTCATGGAGTATAAATTAGATCATTAAAAATTTATTAAAGATTTTTGTCATTGTAAAAAAAAAGACTGATATAAAGAAAATTTGAGATTTGGAAGAGACTTTGCACATCATGAGAGGAAGAATAGTGTAGCAATAATAGCATAGTACTGGGCTTGGAATTAGGAGACATTTGAGTTCAAATCTTTTAACATTTTTAACTGTGTTCATGGACAAGTCAATTCACTTCTCTGTTTCAGTTTCTTCAAGTGTAAAAAATGGATAATAATATTTTTACATACCTCATAGGTTTGTTTAGATCAAATGAGGCAATATATGTAAAGTGTGTATTAAGGCTGCTCATTACAATCTAATCTAGGGTCCCTCCTCATAAATATCAAGTAACTCAGACAGAAGTAGCGTATATCCAATATCATATAGCTACTTCTGAGCAAAGGCAGGAGTATTCAGCATTTGGAAAGTTATCACTGGCCTTTAGAGAATGTAATTTTAATAAACTTCTGGAGTTAAGAAAAATTCAGGGTTTAAGGAGAAATGGAATGATATAAAAGTGTTATCTGCCACTAATTTAAAAAGTAAAGTATTGAGTAAGTTAAACAGTAGTAGCATAGTGAATTAAAATGAAGTTTTACTTCAAGATTGGGGAGAACTGAGCATTTTTGAAGGCAGAGAGTGAGAAATCAGTGGAGTGAAGATAAAGGACAAAGAGAACACAATTGAAGAAGACAGATTTCAGAAGTGGCAGGAAAAGATGCCATAGTATGGATAATTCTTCTTCTGAGACAGGAGAGGACAAAAGACAGAGATTTGGGAATAAAGAAAATGAGTTTGATTGTGTGCACTTTTGTATAATATTGTCCTAAGCAGTGAGACATTTCTGTATACTTTAGTAACTGACCATGACAAAAGAAACTTTCTATGTGAATGATGAGGTTATGTCAAACTCTTTCTAAATGTCATTTTAAGTCCTATCACCACTTCCCTGAAGATCTATAGACAGTTTTCATGAGTATTCCCCAGATTGCCTTCTACAATCTTTTATCTGACCATATAGGAACTTAGCATTGTATTTATGAAGCTAACCCAAATCTTCAAATTCCTTCATTAGGCTGCCTTTTAGCAATGATAATTTCCATGCCTCTTGCTCTTCCATTTAAGCATACTAGTCTCTAAACATTTTCCCAAAATGCATTCAAGGCCAAAGATTCTATTTTTATCTAAGTTGACCAATTCTTCTCCCATCAAACAATTCCCCAAATTCCATTTCTTACCTTTCCTAATTAACATGAATAAATATATTGGTAATTTCCTGGCTCTTTGAAAATATGATATTTTTTGACTTTGCTTGTATATAATAGTAATGCTTTCATTTATTTTCTTATTGCTTCTATGAACTCCTTCAGTGTTGCTCATGCCCTGTATATCTATACTGTATTATGAAATTACTATCTGCCTTATAGTGAGTACATTATTGACAAAGACTAGGTCTCTTTACTTGAATCTTTCTACCTTCTGTTATACCATCATACATATTTAGAATCTTACAGAAAGCTTTGTATGCCACAAGGCCAAAGCAGTAAAACTGTGTACTTTTCCTGAACATATATTTATCATTTATACATTAAATTCTCTTGATTTTTAATCATATTTAAAATTCTTTTGAATTAAAGATACATACCTAGAAGGATATTTTATGACTACTATTATAATAATAATAATATGTAAATTAAACTTAATGTGAAAGTAATAAATATGTATAGAAAATAGATGATAATTCTTTCATTTTTATATAGGTAATATATAGTACATAATCTGCTCTACTGAATTGTAACTCAATGACAAGCATTTATTAAGCATGCAGTATGTACCAGCAATTGAGCTAAGGATCAAGGATACAAATACAAAGGTTAAACAATCCCTGCCCTCAAGGAGCTTACATTCTAAATATGATGGTGGTAGTAGCTATAAGATGTTTATAGATAAGTGAATACAAATACACACAAAAAGAATATATGTTGGAGCTGGAGTGTATTTCTGGAAAATGTATGAGCATATGTCCCTTAGTGCCTAGAATGGTACCACACCTGTACTAAATGTCCAAAAAAATTGCTGAATTAACTTGATCCCCCTGTCCCAGGATGTGATCTTAGAAACTAATAATTAGCAGATTCATAGTCTAGATAAATATGCTAGCACATTCAAATACAAAGTACATTGAATTAAGATATGAAATGAATGCCCAGAGGTCTATAAAAATGTGCATACCCTTTGACCCACCAATATCACTTCTAGGACTGTATCCCAAAGAGATCATAAAAACAGGAAAAGGATCCACATATACAAAATTATTTGTAGTAGCTCTTTTTGTGGTGACAAATAAAAAGGATGCCCATTAATTGGGGAATGGCTGAACAAGTTGTAGTATATTAGTGTAATGGAATACTATTGTGCTTTAAGAAATGATGAGCACGTGGACTTCAGGAAAAACCTGGAAAGACTTATATGATCTGATGCTGAGTGATGATGGCAGAACCAGGAGAACATTGTACATAGTAACAACCACATTTGTATGATGACCGAGTTCGATAAACTTAACTCTTCTCAGCAATGCAAGGACCTAAACCAACTCCAAAAGACTCATGATGGACAATGCCATCCATATCCAGAGAAAGAAACATGGAGCCTGAATGTAGATCAAAACTACTATTTGCTCTCTTTTGTGTTTCATTTTGTTTTGTTTTTTCTTTCTCATGGTTCTTCCCATTCATTCTAATTTTTCTATACAACATGACTAATGTGAAATTATGTTTAAAAAGAAAAAATATGTTAAAGAATGTATATGTAGAGCCTATATTAGATTGCACTCTGTCTTGGGTGGGGGGAAGAGGGAAATGTAGAAAATTTAATATGTAAGGAAGTGAATGTTGAAAACTAAAAATAGATAAATTAAAATGTTTTTGTTTTTGTTTCTGTTTTTGTTTTTGCTTTTTTGGAAGGTGGAAGGTAGGGCAATTGAGGTTAAGTTCCCAAGGTCACATGGATAGTTTTTGTGTTAAGTTTCTGAGGACGGATTTGAACTCAGGTCCTCCTTACTTCAGGGCTGGTGTTCTATTCACTGTGTCACCTAGCCACCCCATAAATTAAAATTTTAAAAAAAGAAAAAAGGACATAAAATAAATATAGAAATCCCTATGCTTATGAGTTTTAAAATGTATATTTTAAAACACATATATTTTAAAACCAAGTTTTTTACATAAGGACAATAAATCATATTTGATTCAGTATTTAATTTCCTCTTGATAGTGTTCATACTATTCAAAGTTCAATTTAATATGAAGAACAGATGTGTACAAAACATAAGCAATTTGGATTGGATTGAGGGACAGGAAGTATGACTGTTCAGCAGGAAGTCTCCATTAAGGTCCAAATGTTTTCCATGGATGTCACAGATTTTTTTTTTCCTTAGCATTCAGTAAGGCATTGAATTAGAAACATCTCTGTGCTAAGGGCTGAAAAGTAACTCTCCAATATTATGTTTCAAGTTATGAAAGGAAAACCATGTTCATTAACAAAAGTAACCTTCAATTCTATCTCCTTTAGGAAAGCAATCACTTTATTTTTTTTTAAAGCAATTGGGGTTAAGTAACTTGCTCAAGGTTACATAGCCAGTTATTATTTCTGGGTGTGGTGCTGAGTATCTGAGCCTGGATTTGATCCAGGTCATCCCGACACTGGAGCCGGTGCTCTTACTCGCTGAGACAATCACTTTACTTTAAAAGAAAAAAAAATGTGTATTTATAGCACTTTGTGTGTGCATGGCTATATGTATGTATGTATGTATATAAGTATATGTATATATGTATGTGTGTAAATATATGTATATATGTGTGTATAAGTATATAAGTGTTTGTGTTAAATTGAGTGAGTGGAGTCTAATGTCATAATTATATAAAACTTACAACAAAGTTAATCTGACATTTAAGTATATGGTTAATTTTGTGCTATGCATTAGCTAGCAATAAATGATAAGCTAATAATTTACCATAATTTGCTATTATTTTTTAAATAGCCCAACAAAACAAAGGGAACTGAGTAAAGTAATGTTGCTTTGGGGAATTTGATGAACACAAGGGGATACAGGAAAACAACTTGAAAAGCCCACCAGATTTAACACTGAGATATTTCCCCTGTTTTATAGGAATTACCTCTCACTGGAGAATGAAGAGAAGAGTTTAAATTTTTGCTGTAGGTCTCACACTTGATATAGGAATCTTTTGGGGAGAAAAGAAAGCAGAATAGGAATAATTGTCTCCCTGTGGCAGGATAAGGAGATACAAGTCACAAGCTCTCCTTTTCCCTCCTTAACCTGATGGCAATTGTCAGCCTCCTGGGGACAGAGTTCCAGACAGGATATGCTGGAACCAGTTCAAATTGGCTCATGAGAATGAATTGTTAAATTTTTAGTGTGATCATTCATAGCTCAGAAACTGGGAAAAAACTACAAATCAGATTTTGATTTATTGCTTTTTTGATTATCTAGTCTTCAGAAAATGATAGAGAAAATGCTCATTTTATAAATTAAAATTAGAAGTATATTATACATTTTTTCCCCAGAGAACTGACTTTTAAACATTTACCAGCTGAAATTTTTGGTTCCAGGTATCTTCTTCTTTGGGATCTCAGGAAATTCTTTGCCCCAGTTCACTTGAGGAAGAGGATAGGTATACACAAATGTTCATCCCTCTCTCTCTCAACGTTGGCTTTATATATAAGAAAAGTAGGCTAAATGGTAGAATTTAAAAGAAATTTTCTTGTTTATAGCAGATCTTTTTGTGGTGGCAAAGAATTGGAAATTAAGGAGGTGCCCATCAATTGGGGAATGGCTGAACAAGTTGTGGTATATGCATGTTATGGAATTGTGCCATAAGAAATGAGGAGCAGACGGTCTTCATATTTACCTGGAGAGGCTTATACAAACTGATGCTGAGTGAGAAGAGTAGAACCAGGAGAAATTTGTACACAATTACAGACACAACATATGTGTGATGACCAACTTTGATAGACTGGACTCTTTTCAGCAATGCAGTGATATAAGTCAATCCCAAAAGATTCATGATGGACAAAAATATATGCATCCAGAGAAAGAACTAGAAAGAACTGAGTTTATATCCAGGTGGAAGCAAAATACCTGATCTTTTTTCTTCTTGTTTGGTTTTATGTCCTCTTTACCATTTTTCATTACATCTGATACAATCTGTCTCTATAACCTGACTAATGTATAATGTGAAAGTATTTACAGATCCTATACTTGACTATATGCTGCCATGGGGGGGAGGGGAAGGAGGGGAACAAAATGTGAAACTCAAGGAATTGTGGAATTGAATCCTGTAAACTAAAAGGAAACAAATTAAATTTTAAAAAAATTACAAATATTAAGTATGAAAAAATTAAAAAATAAAAAATAAAAGAAGTTTTCTAACACTACTCCTCAATTCTCCCTCCCACAAAAAGATAAATATCTATTAAATAATCAGATAGGGAATTTCTTTCACCAAATCAGATCCCCACTATTCTATGACTTAGTAAACAATATGTAGGGGATAGCATAAGACACATGAGTAGCTTGTAGGGTCATACAGAGCTCAAAATGTCAGAGACAAAACTTGAACCAAGTTTCCCTTACTCCAAGCCAAGAACTTTACCCACTAACCATGGTGTTGTAAGTAGATATTCCCTTTATATTTTCTGACATAAAAAAAAGCCAACTAGTGCTTTTTTTTGAGGTAACAACTCTCAGAGGATTCAGGGACTATCAACAATTAACCATCTTATTGTGTGTCTGCTTAGTAAGATTGCTTTCCACTTAATACCAAGCTGAGAAGCATGTAGAGGATAACAAAAGGAGTTTTGGTTCAATGATGGAGTGGGACCAGGAACAAAAGCTAGTTTTGGAGGTCAGTCTTCCGTGGCACAGGGATGGGGTGGGAATGGGGAGAAGGATAAGAATCATGAGATCCTTACTATCTTCTCTAGATCACAAGAAAAGAAGGATACAAAAAGAAAATGAAAGTAAAGATTGGTCTGCTCCCTTTTTAAAGGCTACAATCAACCTCATTTTCTATCTTTCTGTTGTCTTCCCTAAGTATTTAAGTTCCTCTTAAAGTACTGAATGGTAGAGCTCAGAGTTTTGGAATCTCAATGTCGTAAGGTCACCTGAGGGCTCATCTGCCAATTAATAATTTAAATGAATTTTAATATTTAAATAATTAATATTCAAATGAATTTTAATAAATCATAGTGATGGAACTAGAACTGGATCACAGCACAGCTGGAAGAAAACAACTAGCCCAGAGGTTATCAAGCCCAAGCCCTTCTTTTTATAGATGAGGAAAGTGAGGTCAATGATGGTTAAATGACTTGCAAAAGATTACACAGGTAGTATCAGAGGTGAGATTTGAACCTACATCTTCTAAGTCCAAAGTGAAAACTCTTTTCAATATACTGTGCTGACTGTAGGCTTCATTTAAAAATTGCTAGTGATGGGAAAGTCCTTTGTCAATCCATTCTACTTTTGGACAGCTCCAACTTTTAGAATTTTTTAGAAATAGGATCACAGATTTAGAGTCAGAAGATACCTTACAGGCCATCTAGTCCAATTCTCTCATTTTAAAGCTAAGGTAATTGGGGCCCAGTGATTTTCTTTGTCAGACAGATTGTAAGTGACAGAAGTGGCAATGGAACTCAGGTTCTCTGACTCCAAATCCAGTACTTTTTTGCACCATGATACTCTCTCCTTGGCAAATTCCACCCATTATTTCCTGTTTCTATCTCTTGGGGCCAAGGAGAAGAAATCCAATCCCCCTTTCATTTGAAAGTTCTTTACATATTTGAATATAGTTACCATGTCTCTCATCCCCCTCAAATATTATGTACTTCAATAATTATTATAGTCTCCCATTAAGGTTAAAGGTTAGGCTGGTACAACAGAGCTAGCTCTTTGGTAAAATGATCCTGGAGACCATTTCCCAGGAACAGAAGGAGTTATCTATAGATTAAAGGTACAAACAACTTATTCTTGGTTGTTTTGCTGCCAATGACGAAGGCATGGCTTACAGTAACTACATGTATATACATCAAGTAAGAGAATGATAAGGATTCATTCTTCAAAAATTTCATCTTGAAATCTTCTCTGAAACTAGTTAGTAGCTCCTGTGTTGACTATCAATGCAGTTCTCTCATAAAGACACAACCCTTTCCTGAGTATTCAGTGTCAGCATAGCAACTTGTTATTGCAGGTAAAAGACTTCATGGATTTTGGGGTTATTAAATTTTTTTTTTACTTTGCAAATTGGTTCATCACTAAAAGAATCTCTATGTGAGTTTCACAACTCTCTCCTCCCCTCCCCTTCAAACAAGCTTTCTGGACCCAAACAGAAGAGAAAACAAATATGGCCTGAAGTGAACTAGGTCTGTTTTGACATAGTGAGATGACTCTAGGAACTAGAGATAACAGAGTTCCTAATTTTTTATCTGTAATGTGGTATAATCAAAAGACTTGGAATTGTCAGATCAGGGCTTGAGTCTTTCTAATACTACCTAGTTGTCAGAGCAAATCAATTAACCTTTCTGGTCTTCAGTTTTTTCATCTGTTGAAGGGGAAAAAATGAGTTAGACATGATAGAAAGCCTCCTCCAAGGAGACTGATAGATCACTTGAACTCAGAAGTTTTGAGCTGCAATGGGCTATGCAGATTAGATGACCACACTAAGTTTGGTATTAATGTGGTAAGCCCCTGGGAGCAGGGTAGCTACTAGGTTACCTGAGGAAGAGTGAGTGAAACTGCCCAAGACAGGAATAGAAAGAATCAAACCTCCCATGTTCATCAATAGTGGGATCAGGCTCATTAGTATCTCCTGAAATTCTGGTCTGGTCAAGATGTGGAAATTATTCAAATAAAAAGGTATTCACACTTGATTAGCTTACCTCACAAAATTTTTAAAAGAAAAACACTCTATAAACTGTAATATGTGTATATAGAGAGAAATGTATAGGTATATAATATATGGATATGTGTTTATACATATCTGTATATGGTTGAGCTATATTTCATTATTATTTTTAATTATTTTCACTATTATTTAAGTGACTGCTAAACTTTTGAATATGTTGAACTCAGCAACCCTAAGAACCTGGTGTAGGCAAGACACCCTATTAAGTACTGGAGAGTCAAAGATTAAGAAAAAAGGGACACAAACCTTGTCCTCAAGAAGCTTACAATACAGTAAAGAGATAAGGAATGCATACATATAACTCTAATACAAGTTAAAATATAAATTGTAAGTACAGAAGAATGCACTAAAAGAGTCAGGTAAAAACAACCTGTCAGTAGGAATAAGGATTGTTTACAGATTGTATCATGTTGTTGGGTACCTAAAAACTGTAGTTATTATTATATAATGCTTTTTAGAAATAGTCATTTATTCATTATACATAATTGGCATCATAGTTTTTATTTTGGCATTCACCCCATTTTATCCATAAAAGTAACCCTTCGGAAGTAAAAATTTGGGAACCCCTGACTTGATAATTACCTGAAATCAAGAGGGCAGTTATGAAATTCAAAATCAGAACTTTGATAAAAACAAATCTTTCTAGAGAACATGTAAAATAAATATCAATAGGTCTGTGCCTAGGATAGGATAATTGGGGGTGTGGGGGGGGGCAAAGGATAGATGATCCCCATATTTCTCAGTTCATATTCACTTGCCCTTATTTTAATGAAGGATAGTGTAGAAATGATCTCCAGTTGTAAAAATGTGTGCTATTCAAGCATCACTCAGGGTATTCGGATGACAAGATTTATCCAT
>NW_027187391.1:58617909-58694181 GCF_028583685.1 Petaurus breviceps papuanus
AAGCATCATTTTGTTCTACCAAACCAAGTGCCATTTTTTTCTAAACAATCAACCAACGGTATACACAGTGAGAATTTGTATTCATTACATTTTTTAAATTGCGTTGTGGTAACCGGACATATAGCAAGTTGTTACATTGACCACAAAAATGCAGGCACACATTGGCAGGTACTCAAAGGTAGGTACTTTAGGAAAGTACTTCATAGATTCTAATCATCTTCCTAGTACATTAAAATTCTACTATCAGATTACCACACACAGAGCAGTCATCTTTTCAGCCAAGAATATTGCTGTTAATTTATGATTCTATAGCTAGCAGAAACAACCTGGCTGCAAATTTACATGCTCTGGGCATCAAATAAACTAATTAAACCGATCTATGCTGTAATTGTCTTCTACTGTTTACTGATTAAAAAGCCCTTGAAATAATGAGAATTCCTCACATTAGGAAAAGCATGGACCTTTGAGCCATGATGACTACTGATAGTCTCAGAACTCCTCCTGGAGGACATGATAGGTTAAAAGGCAGTTTAGTGTGATGGCAGACACCCTAGACCATGTGTCAGGAGGCATCTCATATTTGGGGCTACAATTTCTTGTGTTGGGCAAGCAGTCCCACGTTAATGCTTAAGTTAATCAGATTATTGATAGCCAAATCATTCACCTAACCCCTTAATTGAAACTTGCAAGGATGCTATGCAGACTGATTAGAAGAGTGTCTTTATCATGTGCTGAGCCCTAATAAGGAGACCACTTATAAATACTAGAAATAGGTTATGAGATTATAATTTAAAATTGCCATAATGTGAATGGTGTCTCTGAATGAAGGTAGTTACAGCTTTTGCTTCTTACATAACTAATGATAACAATGACTGTAAACAACATACAATTCATGCATAAATATATACAGAATAGATATTTAAAATAATTACACACAAATACAAGTTACTTTCAAGTGACGGCACTAGCAGTTAGTAGCAGCAGCAAGTAAAAAGTGATGCATGATCTATGTCTTGAGGGACATAAGGTATTCTGTAACAAAGCAGAAGTTCATTCTAGTTGGGAGGATGCATGAAGAATAGAGAAATGACAAGTTTGGCTGGATCACAAGGTGGTAAGCATTATGGAAGGAAGATAGACATAGATATTATAATAAGATATCATAAGGCCTGAAAGATAGAAGTCTCATAACCAGTGAACATCACACTATTGGAGGGAAAATAAGTATTTATATAGCACCTATGTGTGTGAGCACATAGTGCTAAGTACTTCACAAATATTATCCTATTTGATCTTCACAATGATCCTGTGAAGTAGGTGCTCTTTATCCCAATGACATAGTTGAAGAAATTGGGGTAAACAAAGATTAAATGACTTAGCCAGGTCACAGAGTGTCTGATACAGGATTTGAACACAGCTCTTTCTGACTCCAGGACTGGCACTCATACACTGTGCTACCTACCTGCCATTACTGTATTAATGACTCCCTATTTGAGAGAAACTGCTGGCAAAACGAAAAAGCAGTTTGACAAATTATGCTTAGAGCAACACCTTATGCTATTCCTACAATGAAGTTCAAGTAAATACACATCCTAAAAATAAAAGTTTACATAATTGGAAGAGACTAAAAGGAGGAATCATGCACAACTATAGCTTTAGAGACAATTCTTAACTAGCCAGGAATGGGGCAATTGATTAGGGCAGGTACTATTCAATTTTTACTAAAATCATCACTAAATTTTACATACTATTTGATCTGGAACATTAGAACTAGACATATGTCTCTAATATATTAAAAGACAGAAGGAAAGATCATGCAAATAAAATATATATATATATATATATATATATATTAGCAGTACTTTTTGTGGAAGCAAAAGACTAGAAGGAAAACTAGCACCATTAGGAAATGCATTGTCTAGAGGCAATGAAATGTTACTGCCATAAGAAATGATGAATATGAAGGAATTAGAAAAAATTGAGAAGCCTTCAATGAAATGATGCACAGCTAAGAAGAATAATGAATGTATACAATAACCATTATAATTTGAAGGAAAACAATATTAAATTCTGGTCAATGCAGCAACCATCTATGACCTCAAATGATGATGTGCTTTGCCTTTTGACAATAGATGGACAATAGTTATATATGTTCTGATATGACCAAGTACACACTTAACTGCACTTGTTACAAGAATAGGTTATATTAGGTGTGGGGAATAGAGGTAATGATTGGAGTGTGTAATGGTTTTGTTTTTGTTGTTTTGTTTTGTAAAAGAGAAAGCTATTTTACTAAAATCTTATTCCATTGCCTAACTAAATTCTGAAGGGAATGTTAACTTTGTTTTAGCCAAAACTGTTCAAAACTCCACAAGATGTTATGATGTGCCTTGCTAGAGGGAGTACTTACACTGATGAACTCCTTGATCTTTTTGAAGTATAAAAGCACTGAAAGAAATAGTTCTAAGAATCTTAAAGTAATCCTAATTAAATTGTATTGACTGCACATACTCAGGTTTTCACATCTAAAAATTCATCACTACATTTCCCAGTGTTAGAACAAAAGCAATAAAAGCAAAGTAGGTGGCAGATCCCTAACAAATGAAATGTATATACATATATGCATGCATGTATACATATACATATGTGTGTGGAGTTTGGAATTACTGGATTATAGAAAATGTTCTCAAGCTACCCACTTTCTATTTTTTCAGTGTGTCTAAAATTCAAGACCTGCTGAACTATTCTACCATAATATTATCTCCAAATATGTATAGATACTTCCCAGGTTGAAAATCTTTGCCAAATTTCAGCCTTATTTGAATTGTCACTGAGAAATTATTTCAGAAAAAGAGCTAACAAAGAAAGTCCTTGTGTAGCTGCTAGATGCAATCACCTCATGTTTACACTTCTTGTAGGGTAAAAGTAACTCATTTATATCCAAGGACAATTGAATTGGTTAGCAAACCAGGATATATTAACAAGTGCTGTTATAGCACACTAATCACTAGTGTTATCTATGTATATATAGATAGTGCTTTAAAATTCAAAAAACACTTGACAAATATTACATCACATTCTAGTCATTCAACAACCCTAGAAGGTAATTACTACAGGTGTTATGTTTCCCATTTTACAGAAGAGGAAAATGAAGTTCAGCAAGGTTAGATGATAACAGAGAAGCAACAGAAACAAGACTTAAACCCAGTCCTTCCTAACTCTGAGTCTGTCACTATTCTTCACATGCCATTGGCATGTCAAAGCTTGCCTTCTTCAGTGTGGCCAAACTGGATTGTCAGTTCTATGCCAAGATTTCTCGTTAGCTTAGATTTTCACCTAGTAAAAATTACTAATGTCTTTTAGTAAGGCAATGCCCTGCCTTCATGATTTATAATCTATTCCTCTGAATTATCCTGACAATTTCTATCTGTCCATAATACAATCTTCTTCTGTTATTTAGCCATTTATTCACACTTTACAAAAGTGCTTTCTGAAATTAAAAAAATTGTTAAACCACTAGAATTCATTTGTTCTTCCCCAATCCATGTGTTTTACATACACATTCCAGTTACTTAAGGATCAAAAGCTCATTCTGAAAATATTGTGACCCCCTTACTATTTTATTAAAGCAGCAAATGAGACATGTTGCTGTGTCATTTTTTAGTTACATCTTATTCTTCATGACCCCATCTGGGATTTTGTTGACAAACATACTAGAGTAATTAGTTTCCTACTTCCTTCTCCAGTTCATTTTACAGATGAAGAAACTAAGGCAAATAGGGTTAAATGACTTGCCCAGGGTCACACAGCTAGTAAGTGTCTGAGGTCAGAGTTGAACTCAGGAAGATGAGTTTTCCTGATGCCAGGCACAGCACTTTATCCACTGCACCACCTAGTTGCCCTGAAATGAGAAATAAAGAACTTAAAAGTGAGATATGCTGAAACATATGCACAGACTAGAAGCAGAACTGTGAAAACTACCCAGGAACTCAGGCTAACACTTGGTCTAAATCCCTTTCATGACAAGAAATTTTCTTTCTAAATCAAAATGTATTTCAGCATTTAGTAAGAGCTATAGACTAGTAATAACCAAATGTTATGTTCAAAACTTTATCAAAATTGGTAAAAACAGTAACTCTGAAATATGTGTCATTTTTAGATTCATTTAAAAAAAGTGAAATTGGTAACTAGGAAAGTGAGAAAAATTTACAAATCCACATAATATGGAGCACCCTAAAAGTTTTAATAAAGTTTTGTGTTATTAAAGATTAACTGCAAAAAACTTTTGGAACAACTTGTATGAATGCATGCATATATGTATTACATATATATAAACATCTATGTATCTATGTATGTGTATATATAGATGTATACATGAACCATCATTGGTAATTTTCTCTACCTCATTTTTTAAAACAATCACATTTTTTGGGGGGGAAGGATATTCTAGGACAGTCTTTTACAAAAAGTGACTTATTTTTGACACATTGTATGAATACCATTGCTAAGAAAAATGTGATAGAATATAAATATAGAAATATTAGAGAACTCCAAAGTTTAGGTTTTTGTCAGAATTATGTGTCTATGTGTACATACTCACATAGGAGTTTTATATAGCTATACACAGTCATAATCTGCAAACAGTATTACTGGTATGATAGTACTGTTTGGAAGATAGTTTGATATGACTTAAAAAGTCCTGACCCTGGACTCAGAAGACCTGGGTTCAAATCCTACCCCTGACATGCTTTCTAGTTGAGTAATTTTGGACAAGTCAGTTAACCACTCACCCTGAATTTCTTCATCTGTAAGATACGAGAAAGGCAACTAGGTGGTGCAGAGGATAGAATGTCATTCCTGAAATCAGAAACACTCATCTTCATGAGTTCATATCTGACCTCAGTCACCAGCTCTGTGGCCCTGAGGAAGCCTCTTAACTCTGTTTGCCTCAGTTTCCTCATCTGTAAAATGAGCTGGAGAAGGAAATGGCAACCCACTCCAGTATTTTTGCCAGGAAAACCACAAATGAAGAGAGATACAAATGAAAAAAACAAAGATAAAAGAGTTGAACGAGGTGGACTCTGACATACCATCCAGCCTTGCAGTTATGACCCTATAGTAAGCATACAAAATGCATAGTGTGGGATAGGAGACAGAAATCTACTTTGGAATCAGATAGACCTAAATTCAAATCTTAATCTCTGACACATAGTGACTTGTGATCTTGGAAAAGTCATATAAATTCTCAGTACCTAAGCAGCTTTTTAAGACTATAAATTAACATATACTTGCAGATATATTGTGGTAGAAGGCATTCCACAATTTAAATCTCCCCACACCAATAACTTCATAAGTCATAACTAGTAAGAGTAATAGTCATCAAAATCATAGTAATGTAACTCATCTCTAAACCCCTTTCAAATATACGCTTTATATATGTATAGATAAATGCAAGAAACACAGATATTTTTTAAAAATCCATAATTTTGATTACAATCTCCTAATATTTTAGTAGATAAGCACTAGTCAGTGTAGCCAAAACAATTCAAGGCCTGAAAAAGACCTTAGAACATCAATTTAGAGATGGAAGTGGCCTTAGAATGAATCTATTCCACTGTAGTACCTGGCAAGCTGTAGGTGTTTAATGAATGCTTATTCCACCCATTCATCTTTGCATTTTACAAATAAAAAACCAAAGCCCAGAGGGGACAAGTGAGTCATCCAAAATTATACAGGTGGTGACAGTCAGGATTAAATTCCAAAACCTTTTACTCCAAATCCAGCATTCCAAGGCCTCAATGGACTTAGCTACATTTGTTAAGGAGTGAAAGTCAAATGTTAGACCCAAGCCTCAGTTTCTTGTTTTAACCTCTTAAAGATTGTAGTCCATTTGAACGGAATGTTTTAAGAACATAGACACTTCCATCTCATATGATGAGACTTTCTGCTAAAACTTTAATGGGAGAAAGAAAGTGTGTTTATATATACATAGATACATCATAGATAAATGGATAGATACATGCATATACATATGTATCTGCTTGACAAACAGTCATACAATGTGTCACAAATAAGTCACTTTTGTAAGATTGTACATTGAGACCCCTCCCCACAAGGAGAAAAAAAGAGGGTTTTTTTTGTTTGCTTTTTGTAAACAAGAAGACAAGAGAAAACTACCAATGATGACTCAGTGTTTAGAAACTTGATTAGGATTATAATGGTGTTGTTATGGGTTATGATTAGACTCCTTCCTAAAGTTTCCCTTTGTTAGAAATAGCTAGTGATTACTATCATATATATATATAGCCAGGATTCTACTAGTATCAAATATAGCTCATGGGCTATATTTTTTGGTGGGAGTTTGAGAATTGGATGAAACCTAAGAGGTTCAAGACTGTATCAAATGATACAATCCCCTCATGTTGTATATAAGGATACTTGAGGTCCTCAGAGGAGGAGTGACTAGTCCAAAATCATGCAAATATTAATTGGCAGTCTCAACAGCACTTTTGGAAGCTATGCCTGGTCATTCTTTTCTTTGGTATGTATCTGCATTTTCTCATTATATCTTTTTACACTGCCTATAATGTCACCTTTTAAAAAAATAGTGAAAGTTATATCTCAGCAAGGATTACATGATCAGCAGCATCTTTATTTAAACAGATATTTTGGTAGCACAGATGTTTACTACTAATCTACTGTCAGTGATGGGCAATAAAGTATATTTCTAAAGCAAAGAATTGTATTATGTGAGACACAAACAAACAATCTATAAAGTTAAGTCTATCAATCAGACATTCAAGGCTTAATGGGACACACAAAGACTGATTTACTCAACACTATTTGTCTCTAAATACAGTCATTTCTTCCTTTGCAGGTATTTGTTCAAAAATACGGCATTCAGTTTACAGGAAGATAAAACACCATCAGTAAAAATGTATCAAGTATTTTATTATCTTTATTCATCATTGTCAGGGACATCCCCATTCCTTTTGAAAGGTACAAAAAACCTACTGTCCCAAAATAGCAGTACTACCAGCCTCCCCACCATTAATATCACTCTTTTGAATTAGATCATTGTGTTTCTTTTCCAAAATGCAAGTATGTTACCATATCATTAGTATCATTAACACAATACTGCATAGCGCAGTTTAGTATGTTGGATTAAATAACTGTGCAGTTTAAATAACTGAAAAGCAGAGGCCTGAGGAAACCGGACACAGACAAGCATATCTTCAAGGAATGGGACAGAATGGGATCACATGGATTTCATAACTGAGCATAAAGTGTGAATTAACAGAGGAAATGTCTTCAGGTGCCAAAGGTAAGATATGAGCAAAACTATCCATTGAATCATTTTGGGGGTAGGCTCAAACATAAGAAAAGCCTATATGAAGGCTTAAAAAGAATCTGTAACACAATTGGGAGGGACCTACTCACATCTCTGGAATGGTGAGGAATTTAGAGCACATTGAGATGAATCTGAAATGATTTGTGTCCACTCACAACTTCATCCAGAAGTAATTTTACTTTATCCTACAGTACTTGGAAAAGCCAGAACTCTCAAAGCTCTTGTATTATCACTATCACAAAATAATCAATTTGTGCCCATATGTATTAAGTGATGCCCTTATTTAATTCTTCAGTGTTTAAGGTGCTACATGACTCAACCATATAACCGTGATAGATTAATGGTAATTTTGTAAATAAGCCTTCATTTCTGGGAGAAGTTTGGGGTCATTAATGGAACTTAGCATTTTCAAGAACAGTATTCATACTGCTCTCCTTCTACCTAATTCTGGGGGGAATGGATTGTTTATTTGTACTGCTTGTCCCAGATATATGAACTGTTGAATGATCTCTTTAGGTTGTCCTGTGTGTGCTAGCTAGCTTTTTTTTTTTATACTGTTTTGAGTTTTGCAAAGCACTTTACAAATATTACTGCATATAATTACAATCATTATCTCCATTTTAGAGATGAGAAAATTGAAGCAAACAGGTTCAATGGTTTGCCCAAGGTCACACAGCTAATAAGTGCCTAAGGCTGGATTTGCCCTCCAGAATTCCTGACTCCAGCCCTAGTGCCCTAGCCACTGTTTCATCCAGCTGCCACTAATCTTGGCAATAGACATTATTCATTCACTTGATTTTTTCCTGAGGTAATGAACTATTTCCTTTTGGTTGTTTGCAGATTTTTTTCCAATAAGCTGTGCAACATCCCAGGGATTGAGGTACACATATGATGTAATTAGCAAAAAGGAATAATTGGATGACCTCATTGTTCATGGCAAATTCTTCTTCAATTTCAATTCTTCACTAAACAACTCTTTGAAAGTAAAGACTCTTTTTTTCTTTATTCTTATCCCCAGCACATTGCATAATGCCTGGCACATAGAAGGCACTTAATAAATGTTTCCTGGTTATTTCCTTCATAACAGTGGTGAATATCTTTGGTAAGAATGTATCTCTATTTTATGTCCTGCCTCATATTCGTGATCATGATCACTGGACAGTTATATCTTTTCTTACATCAGAGGACAATGGAAAGACTTATGGTGGATGTTTATAGGCTATAATAAAGAACAACCAGAGTAAAGACTATTGCCCAGGAAATGTGAAATCAAAAATGAAAATGGAATATCCATGAGCTGAAAGAGGGATAACATGCAGAAAGGTTTAGTGAGAGGTAACCATGGATAAAGTGATCAGGCCTAAGACACTTATATTTTGTGATCCTAGGAAAGTTAATCTCTGCCTCAGTTTCTTCAGCTATAAAATGGGAGCTAATAATAGTACCTACTTATTGTTGTGAGGTTCAAATATAATAATACTTGTAAAGCACTTAGCACAATGCCTGATACATAATACAAGCTTAATATATAGTTATTCTCTTCCCCACAACCACCACCACAGGTAACCTTATAATATCAGCAGCAAGAAAAGAAGGCCCCCAGAAAAATTGGGTGGGTCCCTTGTGCCATACCTATCAAAGAAAAAGACAAGAATTGTACAAGAAATATAGTATAGACATGTATAGGTTGTGATTTGTATCACTGAGATCACAGATCCATTTGAGAATTAGCACATGTATTAAGCACCAACTGAAAGTGGTTCAATGTCAAAAGAACTACTTGAGCAATTAAGCATAAAATATAAGTTCCTTGAGTGCAGGAGTTATTTCCTTTGAAATTTCAGCAGGTAGAAGGCAAAATGAATAGTGTTAGACTGATTATAAAACTAGCCTTAGAAACTTGCTAACTGTATAACCCTGGGAAGGTCACTTAAATGATGTCTGCCTCAGTCTCCCCATCTGTAAAATGGAGATAATAATAGCACATTTCTCCCACAATTGTCATAAAAGCAAAGAGAGATATTTTAAAGCAATGTGAAAATGTTAGTTACATATGAAATAATACACACATGTACATATATACATGCATGTTTTTCTATATGAACATATATACACACACTCATTTGTGTCTTATTATAGCCATCTCTAGAGTGGTGTGGGGGAGGAAAGAAAAAAAGGAAAAAGAAGACGGAAGAAATTTACATGACAACTTCATTATACATTTAAAAGGAATAGCAAGTTGTATATAATAGATTTGCAGTTTAATGTACAATTATCTTTTTTTATCATACTATGTTATGGAAATTCTTGTTTTATTCCATAAATCAATAATAAAATAATTTTTAAAGTGTTACAAAAATGTTAATTAGTAGTAATAGTAGCAGCAGCAATAGATACAAGTGCTGAAGTTGAAGGCCTAAGTTCAAATCCTGCCTCAAATATTTACTAGTTCTGTAGCCTTGGTCAGGTCATATAAACTCATCTGTAAAATGGAGATATAACACCTTTTTCGCACAGGTGTTGTAAAGATAAAGTGAGATATTTTAAAGCACTTTACAAAGCTTAGAGTCTTTATAATGTTTACTATTATTGCTGCTACTACTACTACTATTAATAGTGGCAACAGCAGCAGCAGCAGTGGATAGAACAATGAGCCTAGAATCAGGAAGACCTAAGTTGAAATCCCTCCTTAGATTCTTACTAGCTTTGTGATCCTAGGTAAGTAATTTAAATTCTTCCTCAGTTTCCTTAACTGTAAAATGAGAATAATACCTACCTCATAGGGTTTTTGTAAGGATAAAATGAAATAATATTTGTAAAACATTTAGCACAGGACCTGTCACATAAGAGGCAATATATAAAATTTTATTTCCTTCTCCTCTTACATTGTAGTATCCTCAGTACATAGCACTGTGCTTAGCATAAATATGATACTTGTTTGTTGAACTGAACTGAACATTGATTCAATTGTCATTATAAAATATTGTAGCAACAAGCACCCCAGCATACCAAGGGTGGCTGCCAACACAGGTTTTTAGATCTGCTTTTCTTTTCTTTTCTTTTCTTTTTTAAGCAATTGGGGGTAAGTAACTTGCTCAAGGTTACACAGCCAGGTATTTCTGGGTGGGTGCTAAGCATCTGAACCTGGATTCAATCCCAGGTCATCCTGACTCTGGGGCTGGTGCTCTTATTCGCTGTGCTACCTGGCCACCCTTAGATCTGATTTTCTAAAGGAAAGCAACACAGAATGGGTTAACAATCTTGCTTTAATCAAACATATGTCATTTACCTAGGTCGGGGAAAAAGGTCAGCACCCTGAACTTCAGAGAACACAAACAACTATGTTTCCCTGATAATAAGACACTGTCTTATTTTTTTTGGACAGAAAAACACCAGAGGGCTTATTTTCAGGGGAGGGCTTATTCTAATGAACATTGACAGCAATTTTAATAAACAGGTAAATGTGAACAAAAAAATGTACCTTTATACAATAATGAATTCAATAAAGAACAGGATGACGTGCTCACTGCTGCAGCTCTGATTGGATGCAGGTCAGAGCGCGGCGTGTGTTTCACCGGGGGGGGGGGGGAAGGGTGCATACAGAGGGTACAGTAATGTAGCGTGTAGCGCAGGGGATCACTTTCACTACAGTAGCAATCTCAATAGGGCTTATTTTTGGGAGAGGGCTTATTTTAGAGGAATTTTACACAGTAAGGGGAGGGCTTATTTTCGGGATAGGTCTTATTATCGGGGAAACACGGAAGTTACAAGCAGAAGTTATAAGCAGACAGAGAAACAGATCAGCAGACAGGCTTCCAGCTGTCTGACCATTACATCCATACCTAGTCAGTTACCGGAGAGGAAAGAACCAACATCTGGATTTTCAAAGCCAGGGGGCTCAACAGCTATTCAGAGTCCTGGCTGGTCAAATCACATAGCTCTTCTCAAAGTAAGCCCCAAAATAAAACCCCACATCAGGGTATATATAGCCTTCTCCTAGCTCAGAGAATGTCACAACCCTCTTGACCCACTTCCTAATCACAAAGTATCAAGGTGTGGGCATTCCTGAAAAACAAGCCTCCCACCACAGGCTCCATGTGACCACATTCAGCCTATTAGGGGGCAGAGTATATTTTCAAATCAAGGAAGGTTCTCAGAGTCACTTAAACCTATCAAAGGGCCTAGGGGCAGGGAAGATCTTAGATTCCTATTCCCATAACAAATGTCTATTGTGTGCTAGATACTATGATTAGTAATGGAGAAGAGTCAAAGCAAAAAAATGATTAAAACATTTAAGTAACTGTACTTTTTTTTACTTTATCAAACGCTTTATTAACTTCTAGTTTACATCATTCATTTCCGCAAGATTTTGAGTACAAATTTTCTGCCTACCCACCAACACGAAATAGCAATCCCACTGGATATCCCATACTCCAATCTGCTCTCTCCCATATCTTCCCCCATCCCCCCTCTGATTTCCAGTAGGGCACGGTGCCTGTATATCTGTGCCCCAGTGCTTGGATATCTTATTTCCCAGTTACATGTAAAATAATATTAATAATAGTATGTACATATATATTAAACATTTGATTTTAAAACTTTGAATTCCAGATTCTTTTCCTTCCTCCCTTGTCAGCCACCCATACTGGAAAGATAAGCAATTCAATATAGGTTGTACATGTGTAGCTATGCAAAACATTTCCATAGTGGATATATTGTGAAAGACTGACTATACTTCGCTCCCTCCTATCCCACCTCCCACTTGTTCTATTCTCCACTTTGATCCTGTCCCTTTTCAAAAGTGGGTGCTTCCAACTTTCCTCCCCCCCCAGCCTTCCGTCCCTTCCATCATCTCCTCTCTCATCCCATTCCTTGTACTCTCCTGTAGATACCCTATTTAGTGTGTATTTCATTCCCTCCCCGATCCAAATTCAATGAGAATAAGGTTGACCCATTCCCTTTTGCCTTCCTATTCTTCCACTCTATTGTAACCATTTTCCCTTGCCTCTTCTGTATGAGATAGTTTATCCCAATCTGTCTTTCCCCATCTCCTCTCATTATATTCCTCTCACCTCTTAATTTCACCTTTTAAGTATCATTCCTCCCTGTTAAATTGGTCCTATGCCCTCTATCTATGGATACCTATAAACATATATACACGCATTCACATATGTATTCATATGCCCATATACCCTCATATATAGACAAATATATATATATATATATATATATATATATATATATATATTTCTAATCCCTTCAACTACTGAGAAAAGTTTCATAAGTTACAATTATTGTTTTTCCATGTAGGAATGTAAATAGTTCAAGTTTGATAAATTCCTTATGATTTATTTTCCCTCTTTACCTTCTCATACTTGTCTTGCTTCTTGTATCTGAATGTTAAATTTTCTATTCAACTCTGGTTTTTTCAAAAAGAATGTTTGAAAGTCCTCTATTCCATTGAATGACCATATTTTCCCCTGAAACATGATACTCAGTTTTGCTGGGTAGGTGATTCTTGGTTTTAATCCCAGCTCCTTTGACCTCCGGAATATCATATTCCAAGCCCGTCGATCCATCAATGCAGAAGGTGCCATATCCTGTGTTATCCTGATTGTGTTTCCACAATATTCAAATTGTTTCTTCCTGGCTGCTTATAATATTTTCTCCTTGATCTGGGAACTCCAGAACCTTACTATAATATTCCTAGGAGTTTTATTTTGGGGATCTTTTTCAGGAAGTGATCAGTGGATTCTGTCAACCTCTATTTTGCCCTCTGGTTCTAAAACATCAGGGACATTTCCCTTGAGAATTTCCTGAAAGATGATTTCTAGGTTCTTTTTTTTATCATGGCTTTCAGGTTTAGTCCAATAATTTTTAAATTATCTCTCCTGGATCTATTCTCCAGGTCAGTGGTTTTCCCAATGAGATATTTCACTTTGCCTTCTATTTTTTCATTTGTTTGAATCCGTTTAATAGTATCTTGATTTCTCATAACGTCATTGGCTTCCATTTGCTCCAATCTAATTCTGAAGGAATGATTCTCTTCAGTGAGCTTTTGAGATTCTTTTTCCATCTGGAAAATTTGGCTTTCAAAGGCATTCTTCTCCTCACTGGCTTTTTGAGCTTCTTTTGCCATTTGGGTTAGTCTATTTTTTAAAGTGTTATTTTCTTCAGTCAGGTTGTTGACTCTCATTTCATAATTTTCTTGCATCATTCTCATTTCTCTCCCCAATTTTTCCTCCACTTCTCTTATTTGGTTTTCAAAATCCTTCTTAAAGTCCTCTATGGGCTCTAACCAGCTCATATTTTTCTTGAAAGCTTTTGGTGCAGGTGTTCTGACTTCACTGTCATCCTCCTGTTCCTTGCTTTGATCCTTTTTGTCCCCAAAATAGGAGTTTAAAGTTGGATTGCTGTGCTTGCTTTGCTTCCTTTGTTTACTGATGTTGCCACTAAATTACTTGACTTTTGAGCTTTTTGTCACAGTAGGACTCTGCTACCAGACAGGGGAGCTTTGTCCCAATTGCTGGGGTTTTTGCAGCTGCTGGAGCTGTTAGTTGAGTGCCCTCTCTGAGGCTCCACACACTCTGGCAAGCTGGGCACACACCCCAGGACCTCCACCCTAGAACGCAATCCAGATCCAAACAGGTTAAAGCAAGAGCAATTACCCCTCAGACTGGAAGCTTGGTTCCCCTACAATCTGCAGGCCAGGAACTCTGAAGTAGTCATGTGGCAGTGGCTGCATGTCCACCACGCTTCAGCTGCTTCACTCTCCAGAGGGTAAAGGATGGACTGCACTCCCGAGCTCCCTGTTCCCAAAGTCCACACTGCACTGACTTCTCACTTTGTCCTTAGCATCTATGGGTCGATAATTCTGGAAACTGCCACAGGTGCTGGTGATCTGAAGTCCCTCCAGCCAGTGGCTGGTTGTTGCCACCCTGATGCTAAAACTTCAGGCAGGCTGGGCTCCCAGAGTGCTGTGCTGGCCACTTCCTGATAGCCTGCTAGACTGTCTTCAGTGGGAAGTTAGTTTCTCTCTGTTGTTTTGTGGGTTCTGTAGCTCCAAAGTTTGTTTAGAGTCATTTTTTACATGAATTGGAGGAGGTAGAAGTGGGAGCCATGCCGTAGTCCTGTTTCTACTCCACCATCTTGACTCCACCCCCCATAACTGCTCTTTATAAGCATACACTCTATCATAAATCAGATTTTATTTCATTACATTCGTGCACCCCATACAATTTTAGGGTTAAGAAACATTTCTCACCCTATGATATTGCAATATCTTTAACTAGATTTCATTTGATGATCTGCCCCAGAATATTCGTTCCATATATTTATGTATTAAAACAGTATATGGCATTGCTACACTACTGAAAGACTATCTACTCAATTTTCCATTCACTTGTAGAGAAGGTAACACTCTTCCAGAGGGGTAAGAAAAGAAGTGGGCTTTTCCACCACAACCCTAAGATTGAATGATGTACTATGGGATATTTCACACACTCACTTCTAAAATTCTTGCAACCTAGTCTCAGACCTAATGAAGTGAAACAGCTCCTGCCAAGGTTACCTAAAACCTACTAAGCTGCCACATTCATTGTCCTTTTCTTAGTTTTTATCCTTGAATTCTCTGCAGCATTAGATTCTTTGTCCATATCCTCCACCTGGATGCTATTTCCTCCATAACTTTATATCACACTGAAATTTTAATATATCCCAAATAGAACTCATGATATCTCCCTTCAAATATTCTCTTCTTCCTTCTTCTAAGGAGTACACTACTATCATTCTAATCATCCAAGTTTTCAATCTTAGAAACATCCTCAACTTTTTCTTCTTCCTCACTTACTGATATCAAATGGGTTGTCCATTCTATCACCTCAATGTATCTCTCATCCATCCCTTTCTTTCCAGCTCCCATGACCCCTTACTCAGTTCCTCACTACTAGCTTCAAATGTTGCAGTGGTCACTTAGGTATAGTTGCTTTAAGATTCGCCCCTCTCTAAGAGAAGATGAATCAGCAAGGTACCCTTTGGGAGAGACAAGAGGCAGCTTGTGCCAGGGGAATCAAAACACCACCATAATCTTGACAACCAATCCTCCTGATACCTATGGAGATGGCCTAGGAACTTGAACCCAAGAGTCTAGTGAATAACATAGCCCCCCCCAAAAAAAATCACAAAACCTATTTCTAACTCATCCCCCAAAACCTATACACAGGGAATAAACTTCTGTGAAGAAGATATAGCCATGCCCACTAATTGCCACCTACAAGGTAGTCAAACCTCCCTACTTGAAGCAGCAAGGCATCTTGTAATGGTAATGTAAATGGGATGATCTTTCCCATTCATTAATAGGCCTATGTGAATTGTTTAAGTCACACAGAAGCCTAAGTCCCATGAGTTTGAGTCACATGAAGCCTGTGGTAGGAGGAGCTTGCTGAACAGGTAGAGCAGGAAGAGGGTGGAGCAGGAAGGGCTGGAGGAGAGCCCAGAAGAAGCTGGTCAGAGCAGTTAGAGCTGAGGGAGAAAGAGGAAGCAGGTAGTGAGCTGTGAGTGGTCATTTGTGAGAAGGCCCTAGCAGGGGGAAGGCTTGGGGATGGCAGTGCCCCCTGAATTGTTATTGTCTATAGATTTCTTTGTTGCTACAAAGGATTTGGCTTTCTGCTTTCGGATTCAGCTTTCTAGCATCTGAATAAATGTTTTGGTTCTATCTTAAATGTGGAGAGTCTGTTGTGTTTTGTGATTCAAAATTATACCATTATATTCATAGCTTCCATAGGTGCTGTGAATATCACATTGGTAGTACATACTCTAAGGAAAAGACTGGAGTTGGCATGTGTTATTCAAGTCAAAGAATCACCACAACCTTAGACACTACCTCAACCATCTCCTCTTAGATACAGGAGAAGATAGCACATAAGTTACAACTCAAATATAGCAAGGCCTCCAGAGCATCATTGCCACACACAGTCCAGGCCCTATAGTAATCACTGAGGGGAAAAAATTACTGTGCAGAAGGGTCCTTCCCTCCTCAAAACAACCAACACCATCTGTCTGCCAACTGCCGTTGGTGGTCAGTTACGACCAAGATTCCTAGAAGTGGCAGGACTCCCCCTGCTCCTCTCTGTCCTGCTATCTTCCCAGACTTCACAATCATCATTTTGGAAAGTAATGCCCAGTAGAAATATAACCTGGGAGCTGATTCTTTGGGCATTTAAGTCACAGCTTCTGAAGACCCAGAAAAGAAAGTTCTTGCCACTAACATCCTTCACTCTGTCAAATGTTCAACATCAGAAAATGATGCTATTTTGTTTATGGAATGACATTAAAGAAGATACACTGCCATCTGCTTTGCCATTGCACCCTAATAATCTTGGGACATCACATGTACAAAATATTTATAGCAGCTCTTTTTGTGGTGACAAAGAATTGGAAATTGAGGGGATGCTCATCAATTGGAGAATGGCTGAACAAGTTGTGATATATAAATGTAATGGAATACTATTGTGCTATGAGAAATGATGAGCAGGTAGATTTCAGAAAAACTAGGAAGACTTACATGAACTGATACTGAATGAAGTGAGTAGAACCAGGAGAACATTGCATACAGTAGCAGCAACATTGTGTGATGATCAACTTTGATAGACTTAGCTCTTCTCAGCAATACAATTCCAAAAGACTAATGATGAAAAATGCTATCCACATCCAGAAAAAAAACAACTATGTAATCTGAATGCAGATTGAAGCATATTATTTTCTCTCTTTTTGGTGTTTTTTTCCTCTCTTGTGGTTTTCCCCTTTTTCTCTGATTCTTCTATAGCCTGTATCAGATTGCTTACCATCTTGGAGAGGAAAGAAGAGAGGAAGGGAGGGAGGAAGAGAGGGAGAAAAAAATTAGAGCTCAAAATCTTATAAAAGAAAACTAAAATAAATAAAAATTTTTTTAAAAAAAGGATCTTGGGACCTTTCCATATCCTTGAAGCTGAAACCTCCTCTACCTATTGTCTTCTCCTATCAGAATGTGAGTTCCTTCAGAGTACAAACTATCTTACTTTTCTATTTGTATCTTCAACACTTAGCACAGTGTTTTGTACTTAGTTAAGCACTTAATAATTTTTTTCATTCATTCTTTTATTCAGTCATCCATACAGCCTGATATTTCTAAAGCATAGGCCTGATGATTTCATACTATCACCTAAAAAACTCCAGTGGCTCACTCTTGCCAAAAGATAAACTCTTTTGTTTAGCTTTAAAATCCTTTTGTAATCTACCTCCAGCTGACACTTAATGGCCAATTACACATTACTCCCATTCATGTATTCTACCATTCAGCCAAATTAATCAGTTTGCTTTTCTTATACACACCCCTCCATCCCTTATCCCTATGTCTTTGCATTTGCTGCCCTTCATGCCTACAATGTATGTAATTCCACCTGATAAAAACCCCAACTTCCTTCAAAATTGGTTTAAAGTGCCACCTCCTACAGGAAATTTGTCCTGATCCCTCCCTACTACCCCAGTTTCTAGGGCTCTCTTCCACCCTGAGAAATTCCTTTGCATATATTTTCTATTGAATCATACACACACACACACACACACACACACACACACACACGTTTATACATTTTGTGTCTGCACAATTGAATATAAGCTCTTTGAGAACAAGACATAAGCTGTCATTTACATCCCTGTTACCTAGCAAAGTCAAGGTCATCTGCAATCATGCAATCTATAGCTTGCCACTGGACCCAGATGACTCCAGAGGAGAAAATGAGGCTGGTGACTTTGTATAACACTCCCTCACTTAAATCCAATTTACATGCAAGTCATGGAATCACCTTCCTGATGTGAGAAGGAAGGACAAACAGCAACAACCTACTGAAGTACCTTCCACAATGCTAGTTGAATGAACCAATCATCAATGCTCAGAAGATCAGTACCTCACAGAAGTGTTCTTTCCTGTTCTGGCATTATAAGTGTTTGCCTTAGTTATAGGAACAATTTAAACCTAAAACTAGGGAACTTCTTTCAAGGAATCCCAGAACCACCAGTCATCAATGAGGAAAATGGACATCTTGTGGTAAGCATGAAATGTATGGAATTAGAAGAATCAAAGGGGCAAAAGTGGCCTTACTGGAATTCTCAACATCCTCTCTTAGCATATGACATTTTCTATTTTTTTCCCCTGTCAGTCACAGGGGCATAGGAGCCTAGAGCTTAATTTGTACCTTTTGGAAAATTATTATGCAATTTTAACTACATTAAATTAAAAATTGCCCTAGGTTCCTCAGGCTAATTATCCACAACTCCCCTCCCCCTCCAAGCTTAAAAAATTACACAACCCAAATTTAAGTGTCATTCTTCCATCCATATTTGTATCATCTTCATATCTTTGCTGGCAGTATTTTGCAGTTCAACAACTGGACTTGTACTCATGGATACCAAGTTCAAAATTCAGCTCTGTCACTTGTTATGTGACTTTGGACAATTCACCTTTTCTGTGACTCTGTTTTCACATCTGTAAATTACAGAGGTTGACCTAGATATCTAAAACCCTTTTAAACTCTAGATCTATCATCTTTTATCATTCCAAATCAACCCAAGGTTGGTATTTAATTCTTTGTAAACTCAAGGTGTTATACAAGTACAATGTGTTGTGACTGCTGGTGTTATATCAATGTTTTCCTTTTCTATAGGAGATTTCTTGTGATTTGAAAATTACTACATAAAAATGGTCAACAAGAGAGTAAACTCTGTGTTCCCTGCAGGGCCAAGTATACTATTTCATAGAAGACACTCAGCAGCTTGACTGGTTGTAAAATGTCCAATTTGTGCCCTAAATTGAACCCTGAGAATTCCAGAGGGAACAGTACTATTTAGTAAGGATGAATCAACACAAATTTACTTTACAACCTCTTCGTAGGACAACTACATTGAAACAAAGAACAGCAACAGCCACAACAAAAAAATTTATGGCACATTACCTCTTGAAAAGTAATATGATACAATGGGAAAGTACATTGGATCTGGAAGAAAAGGGTCTGAGCTCAAATCCTATTTGATAGGTACTCTATTTGTTTGACCCTCGGTAAGTCCCTTCAAATTTTGGGGCCTCAATTTCCTCTTCTGTAAAATGATTATATTGGACTAGATAATTTTCAAAGTTTCATGTACCTATAAACCCTAAGATTACATGAGAAAAATTAGGTTAGTGTTGCAAGATTTATTTTTCCATTCTAAAGCCCTGCACCCCACCTTCAAAAATAACCCTAATGGAATAAATATGAAAAACCTACACTGTAATTAATTGCAAGAGAAGGATTTTAAATGTTTGCTGGTTGGTGCAGTTTTCTGTAAACTAAAACAATAATTCATTTTTTAAAAAAAATAAGTTTTCTATTGTTCTCATTGGATCTATAATTTCTTTGGCATTAGGAACTCTGGGGGAGAAAACCTCCTTTACCCATGAAGATTGGTAACTGTTCTGTAATAAGTCAGGTGCGATAAAATATTATTGCTTGGTGCAATAAAATATTAAATGGATCACAGCTCAGGATAATACAGACAGTAGGAATCAGAGGTGGCATTTAAATTCAAGTCTTCCTGATTTGGAAGTGGATTTCCTCCCCACCATGTCCTGCCTCACACTCCTGAAAAAAGAAAATCAGTATTTAAGAAACAAAGGAAGAGATAGTTTCAGAGAGACCTAGAAAGACTTATATGAACTGATGGAAAGAGAATGAACAGAACCAAGAGAATAATTTATACTACAACATCAATTTTGTAAAATAATATTAATAAACATTTCTGAAAGTTATAGAACTAAGTCCAACTAAATTATCAACCATAAATTCAGAGGGCTATTAAAGAAGAACTATGCCCCCTTTATCATAGAATGATGGACTAATATGCAGAATAAAAAGTTCATTTTTAGACTTTGTCAATATGGCATTTGCTTTGCTCAACAATGTACATATGAAATACAGCTTTTTTCCTTTTATTTTTCATTGTGTTGGGGAAGGTGGGATAGAAATAACCACTTAGTAATTTTTTTAATATAAAATTTTATCTTAAAACAATCAATGCAGTTGTTCATGAGTTTGTTTTAGAATTCAAACACTAAGGGACTGGAGCTGTACATTGAAATGTTAACCAGTCAGGTGTGATTTGGGTCTTAAACCTTAGCCACCCTGATAACCATGACAGTGTATTTTGACACTACTCATAATAGGCCTATATTTTTCACTTTTGAACACTCCTGAGAATATAACTTAAGAAAGTACTTCATTTAGTCTTTTCATCTTTCTCAAGCTCACAAAATATTCTTGGCAGTTAACTGTTAACAGATAGCTAAAAATCTGTGTTGCCAATTGATGTTGTAAAGAGAAGCAGAAAATCAAAGCAATTTGAGGAGAGCTATGTTCTACTATTCTAACAGCTTCCTCAACTCAAGTGAGAAAGCCTGAAGCCACCCAAATTCCATCTCATTGTAGTTTTGCAAACAAAATTTGAATTAAACCATTTCCATTCAAATCTTTCCCCAGCCCAACCCATCTGGTCCCCCCTTTTTTATTTGTTTATTTCAAGCCTTTCTTTTAGCTTCTTTTATATATTAGACACTCTCTTTCCTTCTCTGAGTCTCACTCCTGACTCTCCAAACTTCCTTCTTCCTTCCTTCCACAATGACCCAACAACTTTTTCATTCTGGAAGCATCCTGGAAGATACTCCCTTCCTTTATTTCCCCCCTTTAAACTTCCTCTTACTGAAGTGAAATTACAGTTTTATCAATTTAATGTCATTACTGGAAAAGATATGGGAGAAAATCATTTAAAAAAATCAAACTGAAAACTCCAAAAACATTCCAGGATACTAGAAACAAATTCATACAGCATTATGAAATAAGTTCACCCAAATCAGATTTCCTCTGTTATAGAAATAAGGCTTGGAGATATGAGGGAAACAAGAGATGGACTGTATCTTGACTTCAGTAAGTTTTTCTCCTCTTTTACATGTCAATTTCTCTTTTAATTATAGACTTATTGGCATGTTTCTCACATGTTGCTTAAGTTACCAATATTCCAAACTCTAATATTCAAAACAAATTATCAATGGCTCAAACTCATTCTGAATTTACTGGCTAGTCATTCATAAGTCTGTGGTATGTTATTTAACTTTTGAAAAATGCATGAATTAAAAAAGAGGAAGAGTAGAATAGCTCTTTGAAGTATATGAATAAAATTCTAAAACATCTTGACAAAACTGATGCAAAGTAACCATAAATACCAGTGTGAAAAATGAAGTTTAATAGATAGAAGAATTAGAGTGGCAGATGCAGAAAACATGTGACTGGGAAGGATTCAATTCTCATTTCTGCCACCAACTATATGACTTCAGGCAAATCAGTTCACTTCTCAGACTTCGTTTCATCTAGCAAATGAACAGATCTTAACCAGGGGTCTATGAACAGGTTGCTATTGTTGTTGTTGTTGATATATTTTGAAAACTATAATTCAAGATTTTAATGGTTTCTTTTATAATCCTATGCATTTCATCTTATGAATTTAAAGGCATTGTTCTGCAGATACCATAGACTTCCCTAGACTGACAAAGGGGTCCATGACACATGATAAATTAAGAACCTTAGCCTAGATGACCCTAAGTATGTTTGAGTGCTGTCACTGTACAGTTCTATATTTGGATGTAAAACTATATCATAGTTTTTTATGTGAAAACCTGATCTTTTGAAGATAGTCTATGTGCAATAGCCAAATAGTCCTGTCCAATTCAGAAAACCAATTTAGGCTGTTGAAAACCAGCCTAAATATTAGCATATTTTGAAAAGGGCTATTAGTAATGCAAATAATCACTTATCTCTGATTTGTGGTCTGGACCAATAAAGAAATCAATGAATCACTTTGAAAGTAGCTGTGAAATATTCTGGCCTTGATAATTTTATTTTCATAGGTTTCAACAACACTGGAATTTCTCCATGAATAAGGACTTATTCTTCAGAATTTACAGTTATGCTGGTCCTAAAATTGCTGTCTCATTGGGTTAAAACCAATCTGGTCATCAAAAAATAGACACCTCCATATCTAAATAGGCAGATTTTTTAACATGGACTGTAATCTGTATTTCTTATATTTTATGTGGAGGGAAAGAAGTCAAAACAAGAGTTTATTGGCATGAAAATGGGGGGAGGGGGATCCAGTAATAGAATGAACCAACCTGAGGATACATTAGTTGGGATATCTACAATTAGAATATGGGCACAAAAGAACACTGTCCAAAAATAACCAAATCCTTCTATTTCATAGAAATTTCTAAATCTGTCCTCTTTTGAAACTATCAATTTTTTACATATCTGGTCATGCAGTCCTATTTTAGGTTGAAAATATGACACATGATTTCTAATTACTCTTTGACTCCAAAGCTTTTCTTTTTTTTTTAAGTCGATACAAAAGCATTAACCTGCCCCCCCCAAAAAAAACTTAAGTAGGAGCTTTTTTGTTGTTGTTATATGGGTGACATTGTTTCATGTGTTACTGACCATTACTTTTTATATATTAAAACATCATTATCTGCTCCTTGAAGGTTTTTGTGGTTTCAGAGCTTAGCTTTTAATTCTTAATACCCTAAAGACAACAGGCCTGAAAGGATAGAGCATAAAAGAAAGTACTTTATTGAAATAAAGGGCAGCTCTAATCCGCCTTTGGATGGGGCTCAAAATATATACCCTTTTTAGCCTATTTAGAATTCTGGTTTCAATCACAGACCTAGCATAAGAATGTGGTGGTCTGAAGGCCCATTCTTACTCTCTGAGACCTAAGCAAGTGTTTATCTCCTGTTGGGAAGAAGGAAGCCTAGTGAATGCTGAACATCAACTAGGAAATGTTTCACAGCTGTGCTTTCTTTCATTTTATACTTCAGAATCCCAGTGTAAGGCTTTTGCCTCTGTTATCACTTGTAAAAGCCTTAGTCTCTCCCAACTGTTGTCTATGACCAGCAATTAGGCACTGCTTGCATGACAGATCCTACTACCCACTGAATATTTAGTCCTTGCTTCCCAATGTTAGTGGGGCAAAACGGTATATCTTTATACACTGAGCAACGACCTAGGAATCAATTTGGTGTGGTTTATTTTTTGTACTTTTAAAAAATATAATCAACTTTTTAAAAAGTCAATTTCTGGCTTGAAAAAAAAAAGCCTGATCTCAGGAAAAAGGGGGGGGGGGGGCAACAGACAGGTAAAATCCCTCTATTACTATTAAAACCTAAAAATATGATCCCAAAACAAAAGCTTTACTCCTCTGTCCAATTTGATGTCTTTTTCATGTTGCCTCAGTGATGGCCGAATAATTGGTTGTTCACTTGTGTCCTTGTCTCCCCCGACAGTTCCACAGATGCCCTGAACAATACTCCAAAGACTGCTTTCAGTAGGGGCAAATCCTCATTAATCATTCCTAGCTGACAGCACAAGGGAACACCTGCATCTGGTGCAGGAACCAAGCACTGGCTTCTGGGAGCATGTATTAAAGACTAACCAATCCAAGTTGTGGGAGTCCACTTTTAATAGCCATGTGAAAAATCCCTCTTCTCTGGCTTTCCCTTTTATTAAACATTTCAAATTAGAGTCTGGGGCTCATGTCACTGTTCAAACCACAATGTGTCCTAAGCTAGTTGAGGAGGAAATTAACACGACTGTGTGCTATGATAAATAGCTACTAAATTCTTTATGTCCACATCAAGAAATGTTAGCATTAAATACTAATGAAATGTCACATCGTTTTCACTTAGAAATGACTAAACTTCTAACTTCCTTAGGATACTATGGGCCCATAAATGTTTTCTCTACTCTGTTCCATAGACAAAATGTATCAAGTATAAAATAATCATCTTTGTTTGTGATTTAGCATGATTTCTCTCTCTAATGAGCTAAAATTTTCTTTTGCAAACTTAATCAATTTGTCTGTTTTTCAATAGGATACATGATAGATCTTTATCAGAGAAGAGGAGATAACAAAGGTAATCAAGTATATAATTATGTGCAATTTAAGTTCTTTGAACTCACTTCTTCAACAATATATTTTAAAAATCGACATATTACAAGCTCTTTTCCTTCCCATTTTGCTCCAACTGTCAGAAATCAGACAGCACTAGATTATTTAAATTCTATTTCTGACTTCCTAGTTATCTTTTATAAGTTATTGAGAAAGTATATAGTTTAAATTTGCAACATATCAGTCTACCAGTGGAACAGAAATGGGTAACTGACAAAGCAGTTGGATGAGTCATAGCAAACAATAATTTTATACAATCATGAAGATTTTTAAAAGATTGGAAAAGATGGTAGAAAACTGCTAATGAAAGTGGGATCTTGAAACCGACTGCCAAGACATTCCAATGACCAGCAAATTTGGTGGTTATGATTACCATTTATTGAAAACAAATGATAATTTTGCCTGTCAATCAGTCACAATTACTTGAGAAATTATTTCTTCATAATCATATGAGAAATGACAAAGATGAAGGAAACTATTCAATTAAAATGAATCCATTAAGTTAATAACACTAGATAAGATGTCAGTTTTCATCTGAAAGAAAAGCTAGGTTTGACTTTTTTAGGTTAACAATTGATGAGTACCAATATGGGCACACTTCAGGAGAGACTCAAAGTTCCAATTCATAGAGTTCAGAGACTGCTTGGAAAGTTTTTTTTTTAAGTTTCATATTAATTCTAGAGTAATTTTTACCTTTTGCTGAAAAGGTAACCTCAATCAAATAAGCAGGTAAACATTTGTTAATCTACTATTATGCCCAGAGAACATTCCTGGGTATACTCCCTGATACTGAAGATATTGTCTAAAATTTATTCTATTTTACTGTCCTATTTGGTGCAGCAATCTGTTATATTAAATGTTTTTTTAACTTTAATTTTTTCAAAGCAAAATGTATTGTGACTATAAACATTTAATATTTCTGTACATTTGACTTCATCAATATTGGAAATTCCTGGTTCAGACAATAGTACTTCTACTGATACAGATCAAAACTTTCTCTAGAATTTACAGTTTAGAAAGTTGTCTGGCACACTGAGAACATAGATGACTTGTTATTGACACAACCAATCTATGTCAAAAGCAAGGTTTGTATCCAGATCTTCTGAATCCACAGCCCACATTTACACTATTATGGCACACTGTCTCTCACAGGTCCAGACCAAAGTTTCCTATTATCATATTGGAAATGATTCACAATATCTGCCTCTTCAGGAAATTTATGTCATCTAACTTTTCTGGGGCCATGCTATATGGCAAGCATCCTTTCCATAAGCAAGAATAACAGTAATCAACTAGGTGACCCCACCCTCAATGGTCTCAATGTAACAGTTGTATAGTTATTTTTCTTATTCAGATTTCTCAGTCTACTGATGCTACAGCAAGCATAGCCTAAAGCTAATGTGGTATCCACAAGGCAGTGACCTCCATTTCATGAAGTAGTCCTATTTCCTTTAGCAGAGACCCAACACCAAACCACCTGTCATGCAGGCTAATCTAGAAAGAAACAGTGCCTGCACAGCTGCAATTCTATTCCCCAAGAGGCACATTCACATCGTAGGATGGTGAGACATAAATAGGACTGGACCAAAGTAGGAAATATAGAATCTCTTCCCAATTCTGTCATTAGTCCAGTTGTGCCACCTTGGACAAGTCATTTCAGCTCTTTGAGCCTTAGTTTCTTTTTTTGGATTTTTTTTGGAGGGGAAAGGCAGGGCAATTGGGATTAAGTGACTTGCCCAAGGTCACACAGCTAGTGTGTCAAGTGTATGAGGCCGGATTTGAACTCAGGTCCTCCTGATTCCAGGGCTGGTGCTCTATGCACTGTGCCACCCAGCCACCCCTGAGCCTTAGTTTCTTATATAAAAAATGAGGGGTTAGATCAGATGACCTTGCTAGTCCCTTCAGTCTCTAGTTTTCTAGGATCCATGGCTTCTATGGTCCTCAAATAGGCCTAGCATTAAGGTACTCTACATTGAACATTTTGAGACTCAAGGATAATCCCTGTGATTTTATTAGAACACAGTTCCAGATGTGGAAATTCCTTCCACCAGTGCAGATTAGAACTTGTTCTGCAATTTATAGTCTTATAGAGTTGAATGGGGCAATGAGAAATTAAGAGCCATGCTGAGACTGGCACAGCCTAGGGGTTTAGAGGCAAGAAATGAACCCCCCTTTTCTTAACTCCAGCCCAACTTCCACTACACCAGGCAAGATCTCTTGAATATAGTAAGTGTTAAATAAATCTCTCAGAATGAATGAGGAGTGGGGATACTGCTTATGGTAACATTCCTCTGGGCATCTAATTGTTAATCATTGACATCTGCTTTCCCTGCTCCTACCAGACCACCTAGCTGCTGCAGAAAGTCACACAACCATGCTGACTAGATCCACCAAAAATTTCATCCTGCACAACCTTTCAACTGGATAGCAATCCTTTTATCCATCTCTTACACAGTTGTGATCGCACCTCCCATGTTGTTCTAATCTTTTTTTCTATTTTCCTCAAGCTCTGAAGCCCAATCTTCATAATAAATTATCTCAGCAATCAACTTTGTTTTTTTTCTCTGTTATCTTCCTGAATCTCTTTCCAACATCAAATACATGATCATAACTTCATTTTTAATATTTTTCTCCATTAGATTCCAGTGGATGAAATTCTTGTTTTCCTTTTATTTCTCTGATTCCTTTATCTCTTTATTTTTTAAGAGGCAATATCATACAATGGAAAGTGTCCTACTGTACTGAACATCAGAAAGGTCTGGTTTTGCATACTGACTCTAAAACTTACAAACTGTGTGACCATTGTCAAGTCATGAAATGTCTCTATTTCAGTTTCTTCATCTGTAAAACAAGGTTAATAATACCTAAAGCAATGTCCTCAGAGGGTTGTTTTGAGGATCCACTGGTGTAAAGCAGGCAAAGTGTTATATAAATGTCAGCTATTATTTCCTTTTTATTTTTCCTGTAGGTTCTAGCACAGTATTTTCCTCATAGTAAGCAGTAAATAGATATTGTTGGATTTAAATTCCTAAGCTATTAAACAAGACAGTTTATTATATATTTTCTTGGGACTTAAAACTCTGTATTAAAAGAAAATTAAAATTAAAAAAATAAGAAAATTCAGCCTTGACATTCATCCCTAGTCTAGAGATGATTAAGTACAGATTTAAAACTCAACTGTGAGCTATAATTCTGAACCTTGCACAAATAGAACCATTACTTTTCTTGAATAGCCCAAAAGAACTATTGTTTAAAATATATTCTTTGAAGATTCTGAAAAAAATATTTTAAAAGACATTTGCAACAGTATGATAATCACTTTTCCTATCTCTAGTCTCTCTCTTTTCCTCTACATAGATGCCAGATTGGTATTCCTTAAGTACTGTTCTGACCTTGTCAATTCCTTCCTTGAGAAGTTTGAATGGTTCACTATTGACTCTGGGGCAAAATACAAACTTTGCATTTCATTTAAAGTCATTCACAAATTAATTCAAACCTATTTTTAGGTTGATTTCACATTAGCTCTCCCTCCTCCTATCTATCTATACTCCAATGAAGCTGGTCTACTTGCTTGTTCTCTGTACAAGACATTTTTCCTCATATCATGATGCCTGTATTTCTCCCACCTCCATGTATTTGCAAGAGACACTTTTATTCCTGGAATGTTCTTTCTTCTTACTTTCACCTTTTATGTTCCATAGCTACCTTTTAAAGAATGTTACCTCATCACCCTAATTGTCAGTGCTTTCCCCAACCCTCCCACCAATAAAATCTTAAATTTACTTGGCATACATTTTATATTTACTTATCTGTAGACCCATTACTTCCTCTGAGTAACACATGAGCTCCTTGAATCCAGGGACAATATCATCTATATTTTGGTATCTCTACAACGTACCAGAGGGTCTGACATGTAGCAAATACTTAAAATGCTTGTTAGTTTGAACCGGATTTTACTTTAAACAATCAGAAATGGTGTTTCATTTTCCGATGATCTGGCTGAAATCCACTTTAAAAATAACTAATTATTATATGAATGTATATATAACATACATCCCATCATGTTTCCTGAAACAAACTAAAACATATTGTGACTAGGTTAACCTATTTGGTAAATGTTTGTCATGCCCCCTAAAATCAACACGATAATGGGATTAACAAAAACTGCTTTCTCCACATAAAAACCATTTACAGAAATGTTCAAAGTTAGAATTTTAAAGTCTCAAGGCACATTAGTTATCTTTTCACTATTCATATTTCAAAGATGGGGAAACTGAGGCTAATAGGAGTTACTAGCCCAAAGTCTCACAATTAGTAACAGAAACACTTCTGATTCAAAATCATCCTACCATCAATTCAAGGCACCTCACATTTGGCCTGGTGATCAATCAAGATTATATATATTTAACTTATTATTTTTATATTTCATATCAATACATTAAGAAATAAGGAGTCTCTTTTTCTTGATGGAAACCTACTCTTTCAATGCATAGGGGACGTTTCCCCTTCATGCCAACTAATGGCCAGAGCTAACTTCAAGATCCACAGTTCGGGGCCAAAAAGTAGTAATAAATATTGATATCAGCTGATATATCCATGCAGTCAATATTTTATGAGAAACTAGAGCTGTGGTTTCATTGGTATAGGAAACTCTCAGAAGAAGGAACTCCTCCCAGTGCTGGTCAGCACCTTCTCTGCAACAAAAATTAATAGAATACAAGGTGCTCTAATAGATCCTAGGAAATACTTAAGGATAAATTTTTAAATATGATTCCTACTCTTCCTGAGCTTTCGATCTAAGAAAGGGAATGGCATGTGCACACAAATAAATATAATGCAAATTAGAATATGAGTAGTATAAGAATACAAAGTATCAAGAGATCAGAAAGGAGAGAAATCATTTGTATTTGGAAGGATTGGGGAAAAGTTCATTAGTCTTGGATTTGTGGAATGGAAAGGTGTAAGGATATGAAGTTCTAGACATTTCAAATAAAATGAGTATTTAAAAAGGAACAGGAAAGTGCAGGACATGTTTAGGGAAAATCTGAACCTCAATTTTGAGGTAGGGATACATACTCTTGATTTAAACATTCTTTCAGTTCTGACATTCTGTAATTCTAAAACTTGTGATGTGTCATTACTTTTAGATGTCATTTAAATGCTAGTTCATGTTTATGCAATCTCAATTGCCAAGTTAATAAATGAGAGGTTGTTTTTTTTTATCATGATGCAATTTCCTGGATTCTAACATTTGTTCTATTTTACAAAATGTAGGGTTTTTATAGATCATATTCTATGATATTTTGCTCATGATTAGTTTTCCCTACTCTCTCCAATACAGATAGGGTTTAAAGAAAACTAATGTGTTTATCTTTTAGAATAATTGTTTGATATTGTCCCCTTTTTCATCATCAGATCATAATTCACTAACTGGAGTGTAATATTTGTATATCATAATCCTGGAATACCCACAAAACTATTCAGATTATTGATTATGTGTGCATATGTTTACATTCTAAACAATGTTCCATTTAAATACAATAAATGTTTATTAAGCACTTATTATGAGCACAGCATTAAGCTCTTTATTAATAAGATAGAAAGCAAGACATGATGGTTGACCTTAAGAAGACTGCAGCCTTATAGGCAGTTCTGACATATTTATACAGACATTAAAAAAAAACTTTAAAAGGAAATACTTAGATTAGAAAGATATAAGCAAAATGCTAATTGAGCCTTGGGAGCAAAAATATTATTAGCAACTACTATGCATCAGACGCTGAAGTAAGAGAAAGGGGGTGGGGAGTTGGAATCATCAGATGTAAGCAACTTCTTCCAAGAAGCCTAGCCTTAAAGGGGAAAAAAGAGAGCTAGGATTCTACCGTGTTTCCCCGATAATAAGACACTGTCTTATTATTTTTTTGGAAAGAAAAACACCAGAGGGCTTATTTTCAGGGGAGGGCTTATGTTGTCCTGCCTCAGCTCTCCTCCGCAGCACTGCTCTCTATGGCACCAGCAAGCAAATCACTGGGGAAGAACAGGATGACGCGCTCACTGCTGCAGCTCTGATTGGATGCAGCTCGGAGCGCGGTGTGCCTTTCACCCAGGCGGTGGGGGGGGGGGGAGGACGGTGCATACAGAGGGTACCATAATGTAGCATGTAGCGCAGGGGATCACCTTCACTACAGTAGCAATCTCAATAGGGCTTATTTTCGGGGGAGGGCTTATGTTAGAGGAATCTTACACAGTAAGGGGAGGGCTTATTTTTGGGATAAGTCTTATTATCAGGGAAACACGGTAGCTAAACAGTGAAAGGGCCAAAGGAAGCCTTAGGGTAAGTGTGGAGTAGGAGAAATTAAAGTCATGAGAAAGATCATTGATGGAAAGAATTGGCATCAAGGACTCAAGTGGGAGATAAGATTTAGCTAGTAACGATAAAGCCTATTTTTGCTGAGTAGGACGGAAGGGAGGAAATGGTGATGATGTTGAAAATGGGTAGAGGAATGAAATTGAGAGAGCTCCCAAAAGATGGTTTTAATAAGGCTAAATCATCTGCTGTGGCTGTGAGAGTATAGTTAGGGGATTCAGGAAAGACAAAAAGTATTACAGTAGAGAATGAGAAAAAAGTGAACAGAAGTAGAATAGAAGGGTTAGAGAGTCACAAATGTATAATTTTTTTCTGCTCCTATAACTTCATTAGTATAAGGAACTATAGTTGAAACTACTCCTGCAGATTGACAATTTGCCTGCAATTTATGAACTTAACGCAATGGGACATGAGAAGTTAAGAGATTTGCCCAGGGTCCCATAGAGAGTATGTGTTAAAGGCAAGATTTGATACCAGTTTTTTCTTGGTATCATAAATATAGAAATGGAAAGGATTTCAAAGGTTATGTAATTCATCCTACACAATTATACAATTAAGGACACAGAGTCTTAAAGGAGGTTAAGTGACTTGCAAAAGTTCACACAGGCAGTAAGGGTCATACAGAAAATTTTGAGTCTGTTCTTTCCACTATACCATACTACCTCTAAGTATAAATTTATAAATAAAAATAGTTCAATCTAAGTCACCTTGCATTTATTAAGCACCTACTGTGTACAAGACTCTGTGTTAGGCGTTCTGTATGTATAACATAGTGTATATTGTATGGATGCATGCATATGTATAATATAGTATATATTATATGTATATTTTAATGATAGATAATAGGTCTTATGCTAACATTCTTAATCATACTTATCATGGTTTATTGCCACAGAATAAAAAACAAAAATCCTGTAAAATACTTGAGCACTAGGGTTGGGTTATGGCTGGATGAGTCCTTCAAGACCATCTGGTCAAACTCCTTTACAGGCATAACTCTTTTTATTGTACTTCACTTTATTATGCTTTGCAAATATTATGGGGGAGTTTTTATTTTGTTTTCTAATTTTTTTTACAAATTGAAGTTTTGTGGCAACCCTACCTTAAGCAAATCTATTGGCACCATTTTTCCAACATTATGTGCTCACATTGTGTCTCTATGTCACATTTTGGTCATTCTCATGATATTTCAAACTTTTTCATTATTATTATGTCTATTGCAGTGATCTGTGATCAGTGATTTTTGATGTCACTATGGTCATTGTTTTGGGGCTTCACTAACTGTGCCCATATAAGACAGAGAACTTAATCACTAAATGTTGCATGTGTTCTGACTGCTTCATGGAACTGCCATTCCCACTTCTCACCCTCTCATCAGGCATCCCTATTCCATGAGATATAGTAATATAGAAATTAAGGCAATTAATAACCTTACAATGACCTCTTAATGTTCAAATGAAAGGAACGCTCAATTGATGTGGCAAACTTCGCTGCTGTCCTATTTTAAGAAATCACCACAGCCACCCCCACCTGCAGCAACCACCACCCTGATTAGTAAGCAGTCAGCAAAATCGAGGTAAGACCCTACACCAGCAAAAAGATTACGACTTGCTGAAGGGTCACATCATGGTTAACATTTTTTAGCAATAAAGTATTTTAAATTAATAAATGTACTTCTTTTAGACATAATATTATTGCACAATCAATAAACTACGGTACAGTCACTGTAAACATATGCACTGGAAAACAAAAAAAAATCATGCAACTCACTTTATTGTGATATTTACTTATTGTTGTGGTCTACAACTGAACCTACAACATCTCAAAAGTATGCCTAAATTTTTCTTTTTTTGTGCTTTTTGGAAGGCAATTGGGGTTGCCCAAGGTCACACGGCTAATAAGTGTTAAGTATCTGAGGCCAGATTTGAACTCAGTTCCTCTTGACTCCAGGGCCGGTGCTCTGTTCACTGTGCCACTTAGCCTCCCCCTAAATTTTACAGATTAGAAAACTGAGGCCTGAGATGCAAAGTGATTCACCTCAAAGCACACATCTAAAAAACAGCAGAGCAAGAACTTAGATACAAGTCCCTTAACTCCAAGTTCAATTTTCTTTCTACTACATCACACTACCCACAGTAATTTAGGCTTCCCGTACAGTAAGAGTTCTAGACTCCTGGTCCTAAAAGCTATATATTTTAACTTTACATTGTAGGAAAGAAAATTAAGAGCTAAAATACAGTTCCTTAGAAAGTTGCTATCTTTTTAATGGTACTTTCTCCCAGAAAAAGATAACTTTTCTGTTAAAGAAATAAAACTATTATTGTTATTATTACTAACAGCAACAATAGCAATAACAACAATAGTTGGAACTTACATAATGCTCTGATGTTTGAGAAGTGCTTTAAATACATTATCTCATTTGATCCTTATAACAATCCTGTAAAGAAGGTACTATTTTGCTGAATTTTACTTTTTTTTTTTTTACAGATGAGAAACAGGCTCAAAGGCTGTCATATAACTAGTATATGCCTAAGATAACATTTGAACCTGGATATTCTTGACTACTGGTCCAGCACTCTTCATCAAAACAAATGAAAAAAATTTTCAAAAATATCAGGATCAGTAAGCAATCAGGAAGATAAATTATACATACATGTATGTACACATATATACATATGTGTATATGTATGTATCATCACAAGAAAAAATAAAATATAAGGAATAGTTTAAAATACATTGAATCAGAAAAACCTTAAATGTGACACTTTAGGAGAATGCCTATAAGTTGCTTCTTAAAATCAAAAGATAAAAAAGGTAATTAAGACTTTGGTCACACGGGGTTTTTTGGAGTACATGCACGTGTGTGTGTATGTGCGTGTGTGTGTTTCCTAGCCTAGGTTAAATAATATTAGAGCAATTAGCATGTCAGAGAAGTTTTCAGGGTTTTTTTTCTATTTCTTTCTTATATTCCCTAAAGTAAAAGGAATAATTAACTGAAATCCAATTAGTGTAGACTTAGAACACCTGTTTCTGAAATCCTTTGAATAACTTTTTCATATTATTATTTTTTCTTGGTCTTTGTTTTAAGATGAAATGCATATCCCCATCCAGTTGCTCTTCAGAGCTGAAAGATTTGCATATTATATAGAAGAAAAGTACCTGTTTGTAAAAGAAACATGAAAATTAAAAAGACCAGAGAGTTGGTGGATATATTAGAGCAGTAAGAGCTTCTTAACCCTCTTTTGACCAGGCACAAGTTTATCACTTTTCTTGATGATAACAAAGAGGCAAAGGGAAAAGAAAGGGGGAAAAAAGGTTGTTTCTTTAAGTCAAACTGAAGTAAAAACCAATGTTAACGATGTGTAACTTGGACTTGTTTCAAAGAGGGAAGATGTCTTTCTAGCCATCTTTCTAGTACACTTCTCAGAAAGGAGGTGAAGGAGTCTTATCTCCCAGTCACAATTTAAAGTATAAGTATATTAAGTTTAATTAAATTAAATAAGCACCCCTAATACCACTGATTCTGAGTTATGGAGAGTTGATTATCCAATTTAGGCCCCTTGCTTCTCTGCCTTGTATTCCCTACCTGCCTATAGTCTTTTGGCCACCCCATTGTTCCTTCATCCTCCATCAGAGAGGAAGGAGAAAATAAAAGACAACTTGCTGACAAGTCTGGAAAAAATATTTGATGGGCACGTGGGAATTGACTTCAAACAGCTAAAATGAACTTTGAGATCATCTGGGTTTCTTTTCTCCATGGCAAACCTGTGTCCCATATGGCCATAAGAAAGGACAAAGGGTTGTACATAAAGGAAATACTATACTCTTTGTATTATGCTATGACCCAGAAACCATTTTCAGATGGTTTCCTCCCCATCCTTTTTTTTTAATGAGAAACTGGTTGAATGTAGTGATATTTACTTTAATGAGAAGAAAAAATAATATTACCTTCTAGTGATTTATTTAAGACTTCTCAAATTTTTAATTGTTTATACTACCAGTTTCTTTAAGATTTCTATTCTAAAAAAAACCTATGGTAACAGAAAATAATACCTAATATTAGCTTCTTGTGCAGTTCCAAATAACTGAAAACACTCTGTAGAAATCAAAATATTAGTGATGACTTGAAGAAGAAAAAAAGCTTTTCAATTAGCTCTCCCTTTTTATAGGCTTTATAAAGAGCATTTGACTTGTTTTTCTTTTAAAAAATTCTGAACTTAAACACCAAACCAAATGAACATTTTCATATATAAAATGGGAGAGGATTGATGATGAAACATTCTCATGTAGAGCTTACTTTTCTTTTACAGAATGTAATAAATTCAACATGTAAGTTTCAAAGCTACCATTATTTTCTGTGATCCCCTATCTCATTCCTTCTGGGTTTTTTGGGGGGGCAGGGTTGGAGGAAGAGGCGGGTATCTATAGCTCCTCTACACCTTCTTTTCATCCCAATGAAAATCAAAATCCAAACTCTTTCAACAGAATAATATAGTCAAGCAAAACAAATTTTGACATTGGCCGTGTCCAAAAATGTAGGTCTCAGTCTACCTCTTGAGTCCACTACCTTTATTCTAAAGGCTTTTGATAAGGACACTTAACAATAATCCATTAAAAAGAAAATCCTTCTGACTTAAAATCCAAAATTTGTTAAGTACTTTGAGGCAATCTTCACACTATACTGCTTGCACTACAGCCATTATCTTCATTTCTCCCTCACTGGAACTTCAGTCATGTGGATTTTTTCTCTTTATCATGCCTGGAACCTGTAAAGCCACAAACAAGCAGCTTTCCAGAGGACTTGCTGCTGTGAACAACTTTCAAGATTCTGATTACATAGTATAGTGAGCTCTCTATTTATTCAATAACAAAACAGAGCAAAACAATTATAGAAAATCAAAATACAGCATTCACAATGTTACAACATCACAGAAAATCAAAATACAGCATTCACCATGTCACAGCTCAACACCTTATCACTAAAATGGCCACATAGTTTTCACCCAAGTGGTCACATAATTTCAAACAGAGTACATTCATATAGTCAATCACAAAATCCTAATTCAATCACAAAGTACAAAAGTCAAAGTTCTCCATCCCTAGGTCACAATAAATCATCATCTTCTTAATCAGTACACAGTTGTAATGGAAATGCAAATTTAAAGATCTTCCCTGCCCCTAGGCTAAAGTGCACCTGGAGCCTGGGGTGGGAGGCTTGTTTTTCAGTAGATACTTCTTGATTGGCCAGTGGGTCCAGAAGGTTGTTACATTCTCTGAGCCAGGAGAAGACTATATAAGCCCTGATGTGTAGCTTTGTTTTGGGGGCTCACTTTGAGAAGTGTTCTGTGATTTGATCAGATGAAACTCTGGGAAGCCGGTTGTTGAGAGCCCCCCCCCCCAGCTTTGAAAAACCCAGGTGTTGATTTGGTATGGATGTAATGGTTGGGCAGTTTGGAAATCTGTCTACTTGATCTGTTTCTCTGTCTTGATGATTCTGCCTGTATACTGTGACGTTCAGGGTGCTGACCTTTTTCCCCTGAACGAGGTAAACAATATATGTTTGACTGATTAAAGTAAGCTTGTTAGCCCATTTTCAGTTGCTTTCCTTTATCAAAGCAGATCTAAGAACCTGTGTTGGCAGCAATCTCTGGGGACACTGGGGTGCTTGCTGCTACAAAATGGCATCACGAACAGGATCCGCAGAGTAAAAGGAAAGTATGGGGGCTGGGATAATTGTTTGTTTCCCAGTTGTGGTAGCTGTGACTCTGTGGAGCCATGGACCAGGAGAGAAGAATGGCCTACGTTCGGACTTCACTGAGCTGAGAGCAGGAATGGTGAACTGCCTGCATCGGGACCTGGGCAGAAGCCAGGAGTGGCTGCTGCCTGTGGGAGGAGAAGGAACCCAGGAGTTTGGAATTCAGCCACAGGAAAAGATAAGAACTGAGCAGCAAAGCAAGGGCACTGAATGTGTTTCCTTGCTGCATCCCACAGTTTGGGACCCAGGGGGAGGATGGACTTATGACTGTGGTGGGTGGGATGAAGTGCCGTGAACCCTGAAGGACCCCACCTTGTTGGTTTTGTTGCCCAGCCCCCTCTCTGTGCTTGGAAGCAGGGGCTGGAGCTGTGTGAGGGGAAGGACACCCCCTTCTGCCCAATAAAACTTTATTTGGATGCTTGTTTTGAATTGAGGTGATAATGCAATGTACTTTGTGTTTGTTTAAGGTCCTGTGGCCACTTTGGTAACTTCAGTTATGTATCTTGCAAATGTGACCTATGATTGTTAATGCTAATTCAAAAGCAAATTGTCTATGCTATGGGAATAAAGATCTTGGGGCTGAATGTAATGGGAATGTAAATTTTTAAGATCTTCCCTGCCCCTAGGCTAAAGTGCACCTGGAGCCTGGGGTGGGAGGCTTGTTTTTCAGTAGATACCTTTTGATTGGCCAGTGGGTCAATAAGGTTGCTACATTCTCTGAGCCAGGAGAAGGCTATATAAGCCCTGATGTGTAGCTTTGTTTTGGGGGCTCACTTTGAGAAGTGTTCTGTGATTTGATCATATGAGACTCTTGGAAGCCATAGGTTGTTGAGAGCCGCGCCCCCCCCCCCCCAGCTTTGAAAAACACATATGTTGATTTGGTATGGATGTAATGGTTGGACAGTTTTGGAAACCTGTCTACTTGATCTCTTTCTCTGTCTTGGTTAATTCTGTCTGTATATTCTGAAGTTCAGGGAGCTGACCTTTTTCCCCTGAACTAGGTGAACGATACATATTTGACTGATTAAAGTAAGCTTGTTAACCCATTTTGAGTTGCTTTCCTTTATCAAAGCACATCCAAGAACCTGTGTTGGCAGACACCCTGGGGATGCTGGGGTGCTTGCTGCTACAACAGTATCCAAGTAAAGTCTTCTTTCAGTTTGACTCGAGGCTGGCTCTCAGCTTCCAGGGTTCCTTTTCCACGGTCCCAGCTCCAACGGCTACCTGGGTTCAAAGGCAAGTAGATCCCAATTCCTTGTCCAGCTCCTTGTCCAGTTCTTTGTCTAGTTACCATTCCATATTGAAGTTCACAGTGTCCAATGCACCTCAAATCCTTCACAGTTCCTGCTTGACAGAGTCATAATAATAGTCATGCACATTGCCGGCACCATCATCAATTCACTATCTGCCTGTGAAATCAACTCACTGTGCCACCTAGCCGCAGTTTCTTAACAGACTTGATACAAGGCTCAAAAGAAACTTGAACTGTAACAAGGTGTTAATCCAATAGCTGAAACAAGGTGTGAACTACTTCTGTGCTTGCCATTACAGAACCATGCCTCCTGGTCTCTTCCTGTTCATCTCAGCATCATACAACTTACATACAAACCGCACCTCTCTCCAAATTCCCTTTACACCTGGTCTTTTCTTATTAAAATGTAAGCTCCTTGGGGCAGAGACTACCCTATTTGCACTTAGCACAGTATTTGGTATATAGTAAGCACTTAATTATTGCTTTATATACAATATCTATCTAAGTACAACATAAAATAAAAGTGATAGTATTTAAAACATAAATTGAACCTTACAAATACTTCTTAAAGCCCTCTCTTCTCTCCTTAAGATTCTCATATTTCCTTTTCTCTCACCATGAACCTTACATTCTATTTTGCTGAGAAATTTGAGGTCATTTGACAAGACCTCCTTCTCTTTTTTTTTCTTTTTTGGATGGGGGAAGGCAGGGAAATTGGGGTTAAGAGACTTGCCCAAGATCACATGACTAGTGAGTGTTAAGTCTAAGGTCTGTTTTGAACTGAGGTCCTCCTGACTCCACAATGCTCTATTTACTGTGCCACCTAGCCACCTGCTTGAGCTCCTTCTTATGGCCTTCTCTGTATCTCAAGACCCCTTGATATCATCTCCCACTTTTTCCTTGCTATTCCCCATGTGCCCTTGATCCCATATCTTTCTGTCATCTCTGGCAAACTACAGGCTTAATCCTCTTCCCACTCCCCTCCTCCTCCTCCCTCTCTCTTCCTTTCCCTTCTCCCTTCTCTCCCCTTTCCCTATCCTTTTCTTCTCCCTATGCATCCTTTTCTCCTTTCCTTCTTCCCTCCATACTGATTCCTTCTCTATGACTGTCAAACATGCCCAAGTATATACCCATGCTTATAAAGACTTTACCATATCCAACAATTTCCTCAAGCTATTTCCCTATATCTCACCTTTATTTTTCAGACTATCATAGTGGGGGTGGGGGAGAAAGGTGTCTATACTCACTGCCTATACTTCCTCTTCTCTTTCACTCCTCAACCCTCTTCACTGACTTCTGATCTCATCACTCAAAATGCTTTCTCCTGTTACCAGTGATCTCTTAATTGATAAATCTGACATTCTTTTTTATTGCTCATCCTTCTCTGCCACACATGATTCTGTTGATTGCTCTCTCTTCACATTCTCAAAACCGTCTCTTAATACTCCTCCTACCTACACTCCGCTATTACTTTTGCTGGTTGATTGTCCAAATCACATGCCATAACTGCTTGTTCCCCATCCCTGTCCTAAGATCCCTACAATTCTCTGCACTGTCTCAATGACCTCATCAGTTTGGACATTGCCTCTAAGTCAATGACGCATGGAATTAAATATCCAGCTCTAATTTTTCCCCTGAGCTTCATTCTTACATTACCAACTATCTCTAGGATATTTTCAAGTTAGATGGCCCAAAGACATCTCAAATTTAACATGTACAAGAGTTCATTATATTCTACCTCTTCCAGAGGTCCCTATTTTTGTGAAAGACAGCATTATTCTCCCAGTCTCCCAGTTAGCTTTATTGTTGACTTTCTCCTCCTCTCCTCCATGCTCAATCAGTTGATTTTCTACTTTCTAAGAAACTATTTTTAACTTGATAACATGTCTTAGTTGTGATACATTTACACTACTCACACAGCATCCCCTTTTAGCTCTGGCCTCATTTCCTTATCAAAGTACATATATTGAGTCAAGATGGCAGAGTAGAAACAGGACTTCTCCCACTTCCACCTCCTCCAATTCAGGTAAAAAATGACTCTAAACAAACCTTGGAGCTACAGAACCCACAAAATGACAAAGAGAAGCTAACTTCCCCCTGAAGACAGGCTGGCAGAGTAGCAGGAAGGGGCCAGTGCAGCACTCTAGGAGCCAAGCTTGGCCCAGTGTGAGGCAAAGGTTTTAGCCTCAGGGAAACGAGAACTAGTCACTGGCTGGAGGGACTTCAGATCACCAGCATCTGTGGTGGTTTCCAGAATTACCAACCCATAGATGCTGAGGACAAAGTGATTGGTCAGTGCAGTGTGGACTTTGGGATCCAGGAGTTGGGGACTGTGGTCTGGCCTTTGCCCCCTGGAGGGAGAAGTGGCTGAGGTGCCATGGCTGTGCCGCTGCCACCACATGGAGGCTTCAGAGCTCCTGGCTTGCAGATTGTAGGGGGACCAAGCAACCAGTCTGAGGGGTAATTGCTCTTGATTTGACCTGCTTGGATCTGGATTGTCATCTAGGGTGAAGGTCCTGGGGTGCATGACCAGTTTGCCAGAGTGTATGAAGGCTTCAAAGAGGGCAAGCAACGAATAGCTCCAGCAGCTGAGAAAACCCCAGCAATTTGGGACAAAGCCCCCCTTACTGATAGCAGAGTTCTACTGTGGCAAAAAGCTCAAAAGTCAAGTAATTGAGTGGTAGCATGAGCAAGAAAAGGAAGCAGAGCAAGCACAGCAATCCAACTTTGGATTCCTTTTGGGGGGACAAAAAGGATCAAAGCAAGGAACAGGAGGAAGACAACAAATTCAGAACTCCTGCACCAAAATCTTCAAAGAAAAATATGAGTTGGTTACAGGCCATAGAGGAGCTTAAGAAGAATTTTTAAAACCAAATAAGAGAAGTGGAGAAAAACTTGGGAAGAGAAAGGAGCATGATGCAAGAAAATTATGAAATGAGAGTCAACAACCTGACTGAAGAAAATAACACCTTAAAAAATAGACTAACTCAAATGGAAAAAGAGGCTGAAAAAGCCAACAAAGAGAACAATGCCTTAAAAAGCCAAATTTGCCAGATGGAAAAAGAATCTCAAAACCTCACTGAAGAGAATCGTTCCTTCAGAATTAGATTGGGGCAAATGGAAGCTAATGACTTTGTGAGAAATCAAGATACTATTAAACAGATCCAAAGAAATGAAAAAATAGAAGGCAGTGTGAAATATCTCATTGGAAAAACCACTGACCTGGAAAACAGTTCCAGGAGAGATAATTTAAAAATTATTGGACAAATTGAAAGCCATGATCAAAAAGAGAGCCTAGAAATCATCCTTCAAGAAATTCTCAAGGAAAATTGCTCTGATGTTTTAGAACCAGAGGGCAAAATAGAGGTTGAGAGAATCCACTGAACACCTCCTGAAAAAAAAATCCCAAAAAGAAAACTCCTAGGAACATTATAGCCAGGTTCTGGAGTTCCCAGATCAAGGAGAAAATATTATAAGCAGCCAGGAAAAAACAATTTGAATATTGTGGAAACACAATCAGGGTAACACAGGATCTCACAGCTTCTACACTGAGGGATTGAAGGGCTTGCAAAATGATATTCCAGAGGTCAAAGGATCAGGGATTAAAACCAAGAATCACCTACTCAGCAAAACTGAGTTATCTTATTTCAGGGGAAAATATGGTAATTCAATGGAATAGAGGACTTTCAAGCAATCATGATGAAAAAACCAGAATTGAATAGAAAATTTGACATTCAGATACAAGAAGCAAGAGAAGCATTATAAGTTAAACAGGGGAAAGAAATAATAAGGAACTTATCAAATTTGAGCTATTTACATTCCTACATGGAAAAACAATAATTGTAACTTATGAAACTCTTCTCAGTACAAGAATAGTTAAAGGGAATAGAAATGTGTGTGTGTATATGTATATACACACACATATACATATGTATACATATACACATATATATGTAGACATACATATATGTCTATATAGGAGGGTATATGGGCAAATGAATACATATGTGAGTGTGTGTGTATATATGCGTGTGTATGTGTATATATATGTATACATAGACAGAGGGCACAGGACCAATTGAATAGGAAGGGATGATACTTAAAGGTGAAATTAAGAGGTGAGAGAGGAATATAATGATAGGAGATGGGGAGAGACAGAATAGAGTAAATTATATCATATAGAAGAGGCAAGGGAAAACTGTTACAATGGAGGGGAAGAACAGGAAGGAAAGAGGGAATGAGTCAACCTTATTCTCATTGAATTTGGCTTAGGGAGGGAATGACATACACAGTAAATAGGGTATCTCATCCTACGGCAGAGTATGGGGGAAGGGGATGAGAGGGAAGATAATGGAGGAGGGCAGCCTGGGGGGGGAGGTAAGTTGGAAGCACCCACTTTTTAAAAGGGACAGGATCAAAGTAGAGAATAGAACAAGTTGGGAGTGGGAAAGAATGGAGGAAAATACAGTCAGTTTTTCACAATATATCTAGTATGGAAATGTTTTGCATAGCTACACATATACAGCCTATATTGAATTGCTTATCTTCCCAGTAAGGGTGGGGTGATGAGGGAGGAAGGGAAAGAATCTGGAATTTAAAATTTTTAAATCAAATGTTTAAATATATATTATTATTATTATTACTTTACATGTAACTGGGAAATAAGATATACAGGCACTGGGGCATGGAGATCCACTGTGCTCTACTGGAAAGTCACAGGGGTGATGGGGGAAGATATGTGAGAGAGCAGATTGGGGGAGGGAATATTCAATGGGATCACTGTTTCTGGGTGGAGGGGAAATGAGGCAAAAATTTGTAACTCAAAATCTTGTGGAAATGAATGATGTAAAGTAAAAATGAACATATTTAATTCAAAAAATAAATAAATAAAATGAGGAGACTGAACTAAAAAAAAAGTGCATATATTTCATGAATATGAATACTACCTAGATGGGGCACAGAACTGCAAGAAGGAAAACCTAGGTTCAAATCCCATCTCGGACAATGACTAGCTATTTGAACTTTAGCAAGTAACTTAACCTCTCTATGCTTATCTCTGCGTTTGTTAAATGAAGGAATTGGACTAGATGATTTGTAAAACACTTTCCTACTTTCTAAATCTATGGCTCTGTGAGCCATGAGTTGCCATGAATACAAAAAAAAAACCACATTTTCATCCTTTTGTTAATGACCATTCATTTTTATCCTTGAATGTCCTTGAATGATAGACATACAGTCGCTCACCACATCCATTATCAAAACCTATCCAACTTGGTAGAATCTATTACAGCTTTCACTCCACTGAATAGTCTTCAAACCCCAAACCTCAATTATACCATAATGAGGGACCATAGAACATCTTCATTGGAAATGATATATCTTCATTGGTGTGAGCACTGAATTGGTGTAAGCTGTTATCCAGCAAGCCACTGAGCTGGACTTATAAAGAGTTACTTGGGAGGTGTGTCTCTGCCTGATAGTGAGAGCTAAGACCAAGGTAATATGCATATCCCTATCTAGGAGGGGAGAAGAGGAGCAAGAGAAGGAATGGTCCCAAACTCTAAAGCAATGCACTCTAAAATATTCAAAGAAAAGGATTATTCCAGAAGGCTTTGGATGTTCAAGGTAATTTATCTTCAGCACCATGAAACTGGTGTTTTTTCTCCCAACACAAGTAAATCACAAACCTGCTCTTGTCCTCACCAGCCCCAAACCCAGAGGCATTACCAAATTCTACCATTCCAACCTGGCTAGCTATTAAATAAAGAGTACAAGAAAATTATAATATAGATTTAGAATAAGGAAGCTTTATTTTTTAACATAAGTATTTTCTTTAATTTCAGTCTCATGATTCATTATGTCCAAAGTAGATAATACACAGTAAAAAAAAAAAAGAAAGAAAAGAAAACACACCAAATCAAGTGATAATAAAAAGTAAAAATATAATCATGATTTCACTACACAGGGCGGAGCGGGGAAGGTAAACCCTCCAACATCACAGATTGTATCCCCTCTATGTCTTAGTAGATACACTTCCTTAATTCTCACAGTTCAAAAATCCATTGCTCTGAGGCCAAACAGATGATGAATGTCTCTTAATTCATTCAATCTGTCACTGGGCCCATAATGAAGCCTTTCCATCTATTCTGGCAGGTCCTTCCAGAGCTTACACTCTAGATATAGTTTTCAAGAAACTCAAATTCACTGTATAACATTATTCAGAATTTGGGTAAATTATTATTACAGGTATGGGAGCATGTAAATATAGTGATAAATATTAAACCAAGTGGCTTACAATTTTATGGTTGATATTCATAGATGACTTGTTAAGTGGCATCAGCAAATAAGTGCTACTTCTAATCAGAATGTACAAGAAGTTTGTATGAATAGAATTTCAGAAATATCTATGCATGGGTCACATAATGTTAGTCACAAGGAGACAGAAAAGAGACTTCACCTGCAGCCAAGGGGACCCCAAATGGGACAAGAATGTCCAATGCCCCAGCATTGCCACAGATCTCATAATTTAAAATTCTGCAGGGTTTGTGTTATTTTTTACATGTATTTAGACTGTAATATACCAAAGATAAGAATTACTGTATGAAGGGAAAACATATATCAAATATATATCAGTGAAAAAGAAAATAGTTCTGTAGCAAGGAAGGAAAAATCAATGGACAGCTCATGTGCTCCATTAGTAGTTTCACAATGTCAAGAGAAAACAAGAAACTTCCCAAGTGAACTGAGTAGACACTTTGTATCCAAATTTACAGGATATGGATGAGATGTTAGAAAATTAGCATTTTTAAGCACCTACTATGTGCTGGGTACTATTCTAAGCACTGGAGGTACACAGAAAGGCAAAAAATAGACTCTGTTTTCAAGGCACCCACAGTCCAATGGGGTGGATGACATGTAAAAATATGTACAAACTAGACAGATATGCACACATATATTAACATATACACATACATATAATATCCATATTACATATAATAAATTGGAAAAAGAAGTGTAGCACTAAGATTAAAGACAACTGGGAAAAGCTTCTTGGAGAAGGTAGAACTGTAGCTGGGGCACTAAGAAGCTAGCACAGATAGGATGTAGGAGAAGGGGAAGGGAATAAATCCTTTTATAGTACCTACTATGTGCCAAGCACTGTGCTTAATGCTTTACAAATATTATCTCACTTGATCAACACAACAACTTTTCAAGGTAGATGTTGTTATTATCCCCATTTTATAGTGGAGGAAGCTGAAGCAAACAGAGTTTCAGTGATTTACCCAGGGTCATACAGCCAGTAAATGTGTAAGGCTGATTTGAGCTCAGATCTTTTTGACTCCAGGTGCAGTACTATATCCACTTCACCATCTAGCTGGCCAAGTGGAAATGAGGAGGGAGAGTGTTCCAGAAATTTGGAGTAGCTAATCAAAATGATCAGTCAGGAGTCAGGAGTCAGGAATCATCAGTATTATGTTTGAGGAACAGCAAGATTTCCAGTGACCACGGAGTAAATGGAGAGGAATAAGGTATAAGAAACCTAGAAAGGTAGGAAGGGGACAGGTTATAAAGGGTTTTAAAAGCCAAAAAGCTGATTTTATATTGGGTCCTAGAGATAATGTGGAGTCCCTGGAGTTTAATGAATATGGAGTGATTATGATCAGACCTGCATTCTAGGAAAATCTGTTTGAAAGTCGAATGGAGAATTTGACTGAAGTGGGAAGAGACTTAAGGTAGGGAAACCAAAGAGCAAGATGTTGAAATAGTCTAGGTATGAGGTAACAAGTGCCTATGCCAGGGTGGCACCAGTTTCAGAAGAGAGAAATGTGCATATACAAGACATGTTATGAAGGTAGAAACAAGAAGAATTGACAATTAGCTGTGTCTGAAGAGTGAGAGTGAAAAGTCAAGGATGACACCTAGATTGTACATTTGTGTAACTGGGACAGAGGTACCCAGAACAGTAATAAGGGAAGTCAGAAAGAGGTTAGGGTTTGGAGAGGAGGAGGAAGATTTCTACTGAGGGCATGTTGAGATTAAAATACCTGCAGGGCATCCAATTTGAGGTGTCTAAAAGACAATTTGGGCGGACATATGTGGCCTGTAATCTGCATCAATGAAGAGAACAACCTCATCAGTGAGACTTCAGATACACAGGAATAGTTTAATATTCGAGTTGGGTTCTATTCAACAGGTTTTCTTCCAAATATATTGACTAGGAGTAAAATTCTCATTCACATTTGTCTATGGCAAAATGCTAATGGGACTTTTCCAGGTCTAATCGATGCAATTACACTAACCATAAACAAAATAACTCAGCATTGTGGGTTCTCTTTGTCTCAAGGCTCACAGCCTTACCTGAACTCTTCTTCCATCAACACTATTGATCTGCCATCTCTACTCTCTCTCAGCCTTACTGCTAACGAGGTACCACATTTGATGCTTGCATTATCCATGGTCAGAATTCAATATCTGGAAGCTAATACTCTCCCTCAGAAGTCATTATTATTCTCAGCATCTATTAACACTAGAATCTGGTAAAGTACGTTTTGCTCTCTTTTCTACTCAAATATTTGTAATTCTTCTTTGATATGATTACAAATTCAGATCCCTTGAACATTCTAAAACCTGAATAAATTACAGAAGAAAGGGATGGTACTAAAAAAGACTGAAACAAGGGACATCTTATTCTAACTCCATATAGTACTGTAAGCTGTGACTTGTACAATGATCTTTTCTAGAATTGTACACAGATTACACAAAGATAATATTTTTTCTTCCTTGCTTCTATATTAAGCATATTTGGACAAACTGAAAATATTTGAAGAGGACAATTCAATTCATTGAGCTTTTCTTAAGCACTTATGTGTCAAGCACTAGGCTAACCACTGGAAAAACAAAAACAAGAAATGAAGCATTTCTTGTCCTCAAAGATATTACATTCTATTGAGCACAGAATATTAGATCCTAGTTATGCCTATAGCTATGTACAAAATGAGTCAAAACCTAAGACAAGTGAAATATCATAAAGAATATTGTGTTGATGGTGATTTTTTCTTTTAGTGCTAAGACCCACCAAAATAAACTTCCTAAGAAGAAAATCATTTCAATGCACTAAAACCAGCTTATTTTACTACATTAATATATGAGGAAGAAAAATATTCATTAAAAGAGTAATATGCATACACTTGTGCTTACCAAAGGGCAAATAGAAATGGAAATAAATATTTGCTAATTACATGCATTTTCGGTTGTTGAAACCAAACCATATTTTCCTCCAATATGTGCTGTCCTTTGTGAATAACAAAAAAAATCTTTATTTAAAAAAATGAAGATATGAAAATGGCACACAAGAAACAATCTTAGGATATTTTATGTATTGAAACTTCATAAAAAGGAAATAAAACATTAATAAAATCATCTTGAATGAAAGGAAGGACAAATTACAAGGAAAGAAGAAAAAGAATGAGAGAATAGTGGGCAGGCAAGGAAAAGTAAGGGTGTGTGGTTGTTAGAAGGGTCAGACAGCACAGAGAGGGGGGAAGGCAATCTGAGGGTAAAAAGCCAATTAGTGGATTAAAGGGTAAGAATCCAAGTTCTGAAACAGAGGGGTGATAATATAGGCAGCTTGGGAGAGGATTAGAATAAAGAAGTGATAACAGTATTCAGTTGAGAGGGAAGGCTGTCAAAACCTAAATAGGAAAAGAAGGAAAGACAATGAAAACAAAAACCTGACATTTAATCAAGGGTTATGGTAGCAGAAGCTCAGACAGAAAAAAAAATGTGATGGTTTTAGCTCTAAGTGTTCTGAAATTATTATCAGGGAGCAGGGGCAGATGGAAAATTTGGTCCCAATTATATGAAACCAAATGGGCTACTCAGAGTTTGGGAAAATTATCCATTTCATTTCCTTGTTGGTATTCTCAAAATACATCACTGCCAGGCAATCATAGCCTAAAATCTCTAACTTGGTGCTGTTATTACAAAAGATATTACGAATATGTTTAAAATACACCATAAAATTAATCTAACATTTGAGAAACCTCAAATAATTAAAGTAAGATTGCAAAACACCTCTGTACAAACTAAAGACAGCCTCCAAATCCTGTTTACAGAGTATTTTTTTAAATGTCCAGAATCTGATCTACAAAATACCCGTCTGAACTAAAGACAGCCTCCAAATCCTGTTTACAGAGTATTTTTTTAAATGTCCAGAATCTGTGCTACCTCCATATAGCTCACAATTTGAAATAGCTTTGTTTTCAAGAAAATCAACAAAATCAAACTGCACATATTGAGGCACTCCCCTCCCCCACATTTGAATTCTGTGTTCCTGTCAAAATGAACCATTCCCTGAAGTTGATACTCCATCTCTGGACTCTTATGTTCACATTCCCGTTGCTTGGTATTCACTTTCTCCTCATGTGCCCTTGGAGCTACTATTTTCATTAAGCTTTCTGTGATCCCTCCAGGTAATAATGCTCCCTCCCACACAAGTTTTCCTTATACTCTACTTGTGTACAATAGAATGTCAGCTCCTTGAGGGTGGGTGACTATTTCATTTTTAACCCCATAGTTTAGTACATAGTAGGTACTTAATAAATGCTTGGTGAATTTGTTGGATTTTAATTTCTGTGTCAAGTTTCTAGGTTGTCTTTATTTCCTCCATTTGTTACTAGGTACTTTAGCTCTCATTTTAGTGCCATCTCTTGTTTGTGTTTGCTGTTTATTTGTGTTTTAAAGCAATGAATAAATGGCATTTTGGATTCTGACAATGACATTGTGGGTCACACTTTGACAATAAATACGATCTGATTCCATTTTTATCCTACAATAACTGCAATTACAGTCAATTTTCATGTATTTATAGAAGTGAAGCACTGGTCTTTTTTTTTTTAACCAAAATCTATACTTTATTAACCAACACTTCAGGAACTCATGATTATACAAAAAAAAAAAAATCATAGCATCAACTTGTCCTAGAGAACTGATCAATTCAGCTTCAAGGTAGCCTTCACAACCTAAATTCTTGTAGCATTTATGGTTTTTTGGTTTTATTTCTTTTAATCTTAAACTAAATAAAATTCTTATTCTTGTTGCTTTTTGTTGGGGTTTTTTCCACTTTTTTTTATTCTTAGAACTTAACACAGTCCTGGCCACAGAAAAGTTATTTAATAAATGATAGTTGACTGTCTCTTATCTGTTTATGTTACACTTCAGAGTAAATATTTATCCCAAGTGGAAAAATCCTAAATTCCAATGACCTGAAACAGGAATGAGAGTAGGAAGTGTATAGGACATGAATTTTTCTCAGTATCATCAGATGTAATCCAGATTCTTCAGATTAATTTTTAAAAGAGGTCTGACTTGCTAAAGATATTTTTAGTTTATGTGGTGGTTCCATTCATTGAAATTACTAATTTTCCCCCTTCCTTTAAATAGAACCATAATAATATGAAGTACAAAACTTTTCTGTAGTGTAAAAATGGTACTCTTTCCCAATGCTAATTTATGATGGTACTTTATCCAATTGATATTCCAACCCCAAAGGTTTATAATTCAATACAATGCAATTACATTTCCAATTTTTAAGTCCCTTGAAAAATGAAATAAATATCTGCAATATATTAACAATGTGTATGCATTTACCCTAAAGAAATAAAAGTCCCATTGCACAATGACGGATATTTTAAGGTCAAGTCTACACAATGAAACTAGGGTAACAAAAAGCATCACCTAGATTTTTGTCAGGTTATTTTTCAGATAATGGTGAATATTTACACAGAGAACCATAACTAAGGTAAGGCTGTAGTGCTTTACCTTAGGGCCCTGTATTTCAAAGTCATTCAATGAATGTGCAGGAGAAACAACAGCTGTTACTTATGCTACATACAATAGCTAGCAAGAATTATGTACTAAATGGTAACTTCATCCCCTAGTGGTCATACACCAGATGTACCCCCAGCCTTGTCCACCCTAGCACAAATAACACAAAGGAGGAGAGAGGCCAAAAGTTTCCAAACTTGGCTCCCTACAGCAAAAGGTAGTTTTCCACTAGAAGCTTGTGTTTCTATATAGGGAACTGGTATTTTACACCTAATCAGAGAATGTTACATCTGATCCAGCAAAAGTAACTGAAATGCTGATTTTGAAATAGTTCCAGAAATTCTCCATGGATAATGACTTTTAAAAAACACACACCTTGTGATAAGATTATAAACTGAAAGAAAGCATTAGCAAATTCATCCATTAGGGTCATAATTACATTACCACTATCACCTGAAAAGATTAGGAGAATTTTTTGTTTGTTAATGCTAAGATATTTTTAGGACATTACAATCATTAATACTGTAAAAGAAGCTGCCAAAAATTTCACAGGTATGTACTTAGCAATGTCCTAGAACGGTTTGGGTTTTTTTCTTAAGAACCATCTTAGGATCATACTTATTTAAACAAACTAGTAATTACCATTCACAGCAAAACCACAAACAGAACTAAATGTTCTGAGAAGTGGTCCCTAAGTAGCCCAAGTTTGACCTTTTGTCATGACATTGACACCAGTAGGCAAACATTTTTTAATGCAGTTACTTTTGGCTTTTGTAAACAGTCCTTATTTGTTGCTAGCTCTTGTCTTCAAGGCAGCCTGCTCTTATTCAACTAACTTCTCAATGAAGTTTATTCATCATTCATTTATTCATTCATTTTTCTTTCTTTTTGGAAGGCAATTGGGGTTAAGTAACTTGCCCAAGGTTACACAGCTAGTTTGTATGGGTGGGTGGGTGGGCGTTAAGTGTCTGAGGCTAGAACCAAACTCTGGTCCTCCTGATTCTGGGGCAGGCACTTTACTCACTGCGCCACCTAGCTGCCCCCATTTATTCATTCATTTAAAAACATTAATTAGGCAACTACTATGTGTGGAAGGTACTTTGTGAGGCACTACAAGAATACAGATACACACAAAACATGGCCAAAACAAAATATAATCTAATATATGGTATAAGCATGAAAATAATTATGGAAGAAGGGAAAATACAATAGGTGAAATCAGGAAAGTATAAAGTGCTATGAAGTTTCAAAGGACAGAGAAAGTATTTTTGATAGGAGGGGGAAAGGAAGTCAGGAAAGTATTTGTGAAGGAAAAATCATTTGAGTTGAACTTAATGGAGAGATAGGCTAGCAATAATAGATATGAACATAGTAAGGATTTAATAAATGTTTATTGAATTGAATTGAGGTATCAATGTCAAATTGAAAGAAAGTCTATAGAATATTTAATTTTTATTTATGTTATATTTAATACAAAAAATATTTAACATTTTTATAAATTATTTGAATGAAAGCATTGGTGACATTCTTATCAAATTTTCAGATAATACAAAGCTGGGAGAGATAGCTACCTGAATGATGGGATCCAAATCCCAAAAAGGCTCAAATGGGATTAGAATGATCATCCAAATACAAGAGGAGATATGTTGTAGATTAAAGAATGTTCAGGTAAGGGTTAGATGGTAAATAGCTTCTGAGGGCCCTATGCAGGATGAGATTCTGTGACTCTCTAGAGAACTTTCTGGAAGGAGAGACAACAGTGAATAAAGATGTGAAGGTCAAAAAGCCCACCATATGTTAAGTAGGAAGTGAGCAGTACACTTTGACTAGAATGTGAAATACATGCAGGTTGGAGAAACAGGGTGAGGTAGATTGGTAATAAGATAGAAAACGTAGCTTGAGGCCTGGTTTTGGAGGGACTTGATTTTCAGCTTAAGATATTTAGGCTATATAGTAGGCAATAAGAAGTTACTGAGGATTTTTGGACTTTGATAAACTAAGAATATAATTTGAGTTCTTTTCAAAATTTTAAAGCTTTGAAATACATACTTAATTTGGTTTTATTATAGAATTAACTGTGTAGAGAAGATTGGAGTCTTTTAGACCCAAACAATATCCTTCACATAGAATATGAGTATTCCCTAATTCCTCCCAGCAAGAAGTGCTTTTTCTTTTCCTCCTCTGGGATACCTCAGCATTTTTTTTTCTGCCTCTCCAAACACTAATTAGAAGATTATCCTATAGTAGTTATTCCTGTACTAGTCACCTTACTGCTAGATTCAAAGCTCCTTGAAGACTAGGGCTGTGATTTACTCATCTTTTTGCCTCACTCCTAGTGGTGCCTGGTACAATATCTTACATAAGATGGTTTCAGGAAAAAAAGTACTCCATGAATGAACAAAATCAGTCAGGTCCAAAACCTTTCATGTCTCTTCACTGTTACGTTAAAGTACAAATACCTTGGCCTTCCTTTCGAGGTTTTCAAACTTGGCTCCATTATCTATGTTACTTAATTGCCCATCACTTCTCTACAAGACCCTACATTTCAGCCAAAACAGCCTCCCTTCCCACTACTTCACAAATATCCCTTGTACCCTTGGTCTTTCCATCTCTAGAAACTACTGCCATTTCTTCCCCTCTTCCTTCCCACATATTTAAATTCCATCCAATCTTTTAAAGATCCAGTTAAAGTCCCACCTTTTCTAGAAAATATTTCCTAACTATTCTCAGAAAGACCAGTCCATACTCTGAATTCACAGTACTTCCCCCCTACCCCATACCTTTTATTTGGCACTTAATCCTATGCTATTTTGTTATGAATTGCATGTATTATTTTATGTTGTCATTTAGCTTTTTTATTGTTCCCTACTTGTGCATTTATTTCATCTCCCAAAACAGACTAGAAATTCCTTTCAGACAAGAAGTATTTCTTATGCGTCTTTTTACTTCCCCCAATAACTACTGAAAGGTTTTCAACAAAGAGGGATACAATACAATTTTGGGGACTAATTGGTTTATATCAGTGTCCAAGAAAGGATGACCAAAGAAGAAATTTGCAAGTCAATTGCATTAAACTCAGAAAGCTACTTCTTTCTTTTCTGCCTCAGAATAACTCTTACTATCTCAAATTCTAAATTTTATACAAATTTGCCCATTTTCAAACAAGAATGAAGTATATTATTAATAGTGTAAAAACAAAATGGTTCTAACCTGAAATGTAAAATATTTGAATTGAGAAATATTTACTATCTGCTTGAATCTTTATCATATGTTAAACTTGAATTTCTGATTAAATCATCTGACTAGAGTTCTTGACATTATTATCTGGCTTTTACTTATCTAATGAAAAATCTGGTATTCACTTATTTGTGTATATGTTGTATTGCCTCAGGAGAATATAAGCTTCTTGAGGACAAGGGACTATTTTCTTTATTTTGTTTTTCTATACCAAACATCTAGTACAGTGTCTGTGCACAATAGATGTACAAGAAATGCTAGACTTGACATCTGAAAATTTGTTGGTCTCCTCCTATCCTATATTTTAGGCTTGTTTATGATACTTTAAATTAAACAAACCCATCAGGGGAAAAAAATCTAAATATATTCATTTCATTGTGTGTTTGGTTGGTTTTCTTTGGTGTGTTGGTTTTTTTTTTTTAAAGAATTTGTTGATAATCAAACTAAGCCATTCCCATTATAAATTACCATTCCTCAAATTCAGCAATACAGTGACAGACTGAGAGAAAAAGCCTTCACTCTCATTTTAAGTGTTCTTCGTCACTAAGCAGCCCTTATGAAGCCCTTCCTGGATAGCCAAAGGTCTCCTTTATGATGCTGTTTAGCTACTACTTAGTCCTCATAGGCTCATAGATTTAAAATCAGAATATCCTACTTTTGTTGATTGATATATACATGTATAAAATGTTGTTCAACTCCTACTCCTTTAAATGTAAACCTCCCCTTCCCACTTAATCTTTTTTAATCCTATGTTAATGGACTAACATCCTTCTGTCATACAAAGAAGTAGATGGGGGAGGGGAGGAAGGTTGGCAGAAAGAACCTTTGTTTCTCATCATTATGAGAAATCAACACCCTGCTCCATTTCACCAAATGTCAAGACCCAGCAGGATCCCAAGCTATGGTAGGATGGAAATCAACTTGAGGTAGTATCACGTACTCCTGATAGCCTTGATTTATTTTTTAATGACTTTTTAAAAGTAAAATAAAAAATTGAGATGAATGGAGAGGGAGAGCAAAAGAGTTTCTTCTCTTGACCAGGGTGAAAATAAAAACAAACATTATGGTTGCAAAAACATATATTCCATAACCAGTCCTTAAGACTCCCAGGTGCAACATCAGCAGCACTACAGCCTCGATTTTTATTGTAATCTTGTGGCTTTTTATTTGTAACTTATATGAAAAGAATCATATTGATTGGGGCAGATTTAACTCAGTAAAACCTATTCTACTGAGATTGTCTGTGCTAGGTGATTTTATCAAGTTCTCTTTTGGTTTCATTTTATTCCTCATCCCTATTCCCAGGGGAGGCTGCAGCCCAGCTCCTGAGCAAATTGCCCTAAATTGAGTTCTTTCTCTGGCATATACAGGGCTGCCTTTGGCTCCTCGGCTCGAAAACTTTATGCATTCTTTTTTCCTTCTTCCTTAACAACCCCCTTCCCTTTTTCCAATTAAAATGGAGAAGTTTGCACCGGTACCTGCTCCCAATTAAATGAATACTGCATTACCAGCTCCACTCTCCAGATCTCCTTTACCCTCCCTTCATTAGCCTTATTCCTCTGAGGCTTCCTGGCCGGCTGCCAGCGACTTATGGCAAGAATTCAAAATCTTGCACACTTTATCCCCTCCAAATCATTCTTGAATTTAAGCAGCCTGCTCCTTAGGCCCAGCATGAGAAATCCAAGGATGTATTCAAAAAAAAAAAAAAAAAAAAAAAAAAAAAAAGGGGGGGGGGGGGGAGAAAGGGGGGGGGGGGGAGAAGGGAGGGTATTGAAGGAGAGAAAAGAAAAATGATTTGTTTAAAAAAAGAAAGGCAAAAGGCCTGTGTAAAGAAAGAGAAGCAAAGAGAAGTTAAGCTTCCCAGTTAATTGACCTCAGTTTCTTTAAAAAAAAAAAAAAAGATATGTAGGGAGAACAACAAATGCCAGTCAGATGCCAGGGCTTTATTTTGGAGAGCATTCATGCCTACAGGAAGCACATCATCATCTTCACACCTCAGGCATGCTGACTCCTGAACACTGAAATTATGCACTACGATTAAAAAATCCAACTGGCTGGAAGCTTAAGCAACTGTTTTTTTTAAAGATCAACATCAAATTTCCCAACAAATGTGGCACGCCAGAATGCCAGGCCATCAGCCATTCTCATCTGACACTGGGAATAAGGAACACTGTGTCAAGCTGTCATGAATGATCGCCCGATTGTCAGGCCCCAGAAACAAGGAAGATCCGGGTCCTACTACTGTTATTTAAAACTGAGTAAACCGTCTATATAGATCACTTGAGCTTGTCCTATTTATCAAGCAAAAAAAAAAAAAAATACACCCTGAAAGATGTTTAAAGTCTTGGAACCTGACCCAAAGTACGAAAAGGGCGAAGGCCTTTAGGTGATTTGGAGAAAAAAGAAATCTCAGGAAAATGAATTCTCAAAAGCAATCCCTTGGCATAGACCCTCCTTTACAGTCATTCCACTCTCAAAAAGCCCATTCTGTGTTGTTTAGGCCCTCATCCCCTCTCCCTTGGATTATTGCAACACCCTCCTAATTGATCTCCCATTCTCATGTCTCTCCTCTCTCCAAGCTATTGGCCATACAACTAGCAAAATGATATTACTAAAGCAGAAGCCTGACATTGTTATTCACTTTTTAAACTTCAGTGGTTCCTTACGGCTTCTAGGATGAAACAGAATCTCCTTCAACTGGTATTTAAAAACTTTCACAAACTGGCCCCAATCTACCTTCCTAATTTTATTCTGTTACTGCTCTTCACACATCCTGAGGTCTTCTATTTCCTCATGCATGACACTCAATATCCCAGTTCTTTATATGGGCTAGCTCCCAGGCATGGATTGCACACCATCATCCCTTCTCTAGTTTACTTCAAAACTCAAGCATCATCTTCCCTATCAAGTTTTTCTTAAGCCCCTTAGCTATTAGTTCCTTTCACTTCAAAATTACCTTGTAGGGGCAGTAAGGTGGTGGAGTATATAGAGAAGCAGTCCTGAAGTCAGAAGGACATGAGTTCAAATCTAGCCTCAGTCGCTTACTACTTATGTGACCCTGGGCAACTCACTTAACCCTGTTTACCTCGGGGAGGAAAAAAAATTACCTTGTATATTTTTATGTGTGTATGTATAGTATATATATATATATACACATATATATATACATATATATACACACACACAAATATTATAATTGAATATATCCCTACATACATATATGTATAGACACATACACACATACACACACCGTTTCCACAGATAAAATGTAAGCTCTTTGACAGAAGGGATTATTTCACTTTTCATCTTAGTTTCCCAAATACCTATCACAATGTTTGGTTCTTAATTGTTGTTGTTCAGTTGTTTCAGTTGTGTCCAACTCTTCATCACCCTATTTGGGGTTTTCTTGGCAAAGATACTGGAATGGTTTGTCATTTCCTTCTCCAGTTCATTTTACAGATGAAGAAACTGAGGTAAACAGGGTTAAGTGACTTGCCCGGAGTTATATATTTAGTAAGTGTCTGAGGCTGGTTTTGAACTCAGATCTTCCTGACTCCACACCCAATACTCTACCTACTTTGCCACCTCATAGATGTTTAATAAATGCTTTCTTTTTGCTAAACTAATTATGACTACAAAATCCTCTGTAAAAGATGAAAGGAGGGTGTGGAGCCAAGATGGCAGCATAGAAGCAGGAAAACTCCCTGCATTCCCACCATAAACACCTCAAATACCTATAAAAAATGACTCTAAACAAACTTTAGGGCTACAGAATCTACAAAGTGACAGAGAGAAACAAATCTCCCACTGAAGACAGCCTGGAAGGCAGACAGAAAGGGTTCATCACAGCCTGTTGGGAGCAGAGCCCAGCCCAGCATGAGCCTGCAGTTTTAGCCCCAGCCAGAGGGACTTAGGAAGAGTGGATCAGCAGCAGCAGTCGTGGTTTCCAGAATTATAGACCCATAAATTCCAAAGGCAAAGTGACAGTGTAGACTTTGGGAACAGGAAGTCTGGGAGTAAGGTCAAGCCTCTGGCCCCAGAGGGAGAAGCGGCTGAGGAATGGGAGCCACAGCCTCATGGCTGCTTCAGCGTTCCTGGCCTGCAGATTGTAGGGGGACCAGACAACCAGTCTGAGGGGTAATTTCTCTTGCTTTAACTTGCTTGGATCTGGATCACTGTCTAAGGTGGAAATCCTGGGGTGTGTGACCAGTGAGCCAGAGCATGTGGAGGCTTGAGAGACAGCAGCCAACTAATAGCTCTGGCAGCTGTGAAAACCCCAGCAATTTGGGACAAAGCTCTCCTCTATGGAAGAAGACTTCTACTGTGGCAAAAAGCTCAAAAGTCACGTAATTGAGTGGCAACATGAGCAAGCAAAGGAAGCAAAGCAAGCACAGAAATCCAACTTTACACTCCTATTTTGGGGACAAAAAGGATCAAAGCATTGAACAGGAGGAAGACAGTGAAATCATAACTCCTGCACCAACAGCTTCCAAGAAAAATATGAGCTAGTTACAAGCCATAGAGGACCTTAAGAAAGATTTTGGAAACAAAATAAGAGAAGTGGAGGAAAAATTGGGAAGAGAAATGAGAAAGATGCAAGAAAATCATGAAAAGTGAGTCAACAACCTGATTGAAGAAATTAACACCTTAAAAAATAGACTAACAAATTGCAAAAGAGGTTCAAAAAGTCAATGAGAAGAAGAATGCCTTAAAAAGCCAAATTTGTCAGATGGAAAAAGAATCTCAAAAGCTCACTGAAGAGAATCATTCCTTTAGATTAGTTTGGGGCAAATGGAAGGTAGTGACTTTATGAGAAATCAAGATACTATTAAAAAGATCCTAAGAAATAAAAACAAATAGAAGTCAATGTGAAATATCTCATTGGAAAAACCACTGACCTGGAAAATAGATTCAGGAGAGATAATTTGAAAAGTACTGGACTGACTGAAACCCATGATCAAAAAGAGAACCTAGAAACCATCTTTCAGGAAATTCTCAAGGAAAATTGCCCTGATGTTTTAGAACCAAAGGTCAAAATAGAGGTTGAAAGAATCCACTGATCAACTCTGAAAAAGAACCCAAAAAGAAAACTCCTAGGAATATTATAGCCAGGTTCTGGAGTTCCCAGATCAAGGAGAAAATATTACAAGCAGCCAGGAAGTAACAATTTGAATATGTGGAAATACAATCAGGATGACACAAGATCTGGAAGCTTCTACTTTGAGGGATCGAAGAACTTGGAATATGATATTCTGAAGGTCAAAGGAGTAGGGATTAAAACCAAGAATCACCTACCCAGGAATGAGTATGATGTTTCAGGGGAAAATATGGTTATTCAATGGAATAGAGGACTTTCAAGCATTCTTGATGAAAAAAAAAACAGAGTTGAACAGAAAATTTGACATTCATGTACAAGAAGCAAGAGAATCATGAGAAGGTAAACAGGGAAAAGAAATCATAAGGATCTTTTCAAAGTTGAACTATTTACATTTCTACATGGAAAAATGATAATTACAACTTATGAAACTTTTCTCGGTATCAGAATAGTTGAACAGAATATAAATGTGTGTGTATATTTATATATGTATGTATGTATACATACATATATGTCTATATAGAAGGGTATGTGGGTGTATGAATACATATGTGAATGTGTGTATATATGTTTACAGGTATACATAGATAGAGGGCACAGGACCAATTTAATAGGAAGGGATGATACTTAAAAGGTGAAATTGAGAGGTGAGAGAAGAATATAATGAGAGGAGATGGGGAGGGACAGAATGGGGTAAATTGTCTCATATGGAAGAGGTAAGGGAAAACTCTTATAATGGAGGGGAAGAACAGGAAGGAAAAAGGGAATGGGTCAACCTTACTCTCATTGAATTTGGCTTAGGGAGGGAATGACGTACATAATAAATAGGGTATCTCACCCTGCATAAGAGTAGAGGGGAAGGGAATGAGAGGGGGGATGATGGAGGGAAGGACAGGGTGGGGGGGGAATTAGAAGCACACACTTTTGATAAGGTACAGGGTCAAAGTAGAGACTAGAACAAGTGGGGGGCAGGATAGGATGGAGGGAAATATAGTCAGTCTTTCACAATCCACTACGGAAATGTTTTGCGTAGCTACACATGTACCTATATTGAATTGCCTATCTTCCCAGTGAGGGTGAGTGACAAAGGAGTAAGGGAAAGAATCTGGAATTCAAAGTTTTAAAATCAAATGTTGAAAATACATATATATATATATATGTTTTTATTTTTTTTTACATGCAACTGGGAAATAAGATACACAGGCACTGGGGTATAGAGATCCATCTTGCCCTACTGCAAAGCCAGAGGGAGAATGAGGGTGGATATAGCAGAGAGCAGACTGGGAGAGGAGGTATAGAGTGGGATCACTGTTTTGGGGTGGTGGATAGGGGAAAGACAGGGAGAAAATTTGTAACTCAAAATCTTGTGGAAATGAATTATGTAAACTGAAAATAAACATAAAATTGAATTTAAAAAATGAAAAAAGATGAAAAGAGAAAAACTACTATAGTTTAAACAATAAATAAATAGCAAGGCACCACCATTGACTAGTTATTTTATCTTGGGCTAGTCATTTACCCACTATGAGACTCAAGGTTTCATCTAAAAAAATCGGAATTAACACACAAATTGTCAACAACAAAGAGTTAAAGTGAAGATCCCATAGCACAATCCCATACGATATGAAGCACTAAGTAACAAGGATGTGGTATGCAATTATAAAATGTTACTATTAAGTAGCGAGTTAAAGATTTACTTCCATAACCAAATATTTATTCCTCAGGTGAGGATAGTACAAAAAGGCTAAGAATAAAAAGAAAACAGAACATATAGTTCCAATGGAGATTTAATTATTGTGGACCCTTGTTTTACTATTAAGTATGGGTACTTTTTGAGCCAGCTTATAATGAACTAGGCAGAATTGGGAGAACAATATCCAATCCACTCAATGTGTAATCAGTTATTAAGTACCAACTATGTGCCAGATACTATCCTAAGCACTAGGGATACAAAATAGAAGCAAAAGACAATCCCTGCACTCAAGGTGCTTATCATCTAACGGGGCAGACAATTTACAGACAAATATACACAAAGCAAGTTATATTTAAGATAAACAGGAAATAATAATACAAAATTAATCATTAAAATTAAATAATTCAATAGTTAGGTAGCACAATAAAGAGTACTGCACTTGGAATCAGGAAGACTCATCTTCCGGAGTTCAAATCTGACCTCAAACACTCACTAGCTGAGTGACTCTGGACAAGTGCCTCAGTTTCTCATCTGTAAAATGAGCTGAAGAAGGAAATGGCAAACCACTTCAGTATCTTTGCCAAGAAAACTCCAGATGGGCAACAGAATTGGACATACCTGAACAATAACAACAATTAAATAATTGATGGTTCCAGGGGGAAGGTACTGGAATTAAGAGGGTTGGGGAAAACTTACTGTAGAAAGGGTGATTTTAGTTGGGATTTAAAGGAAACTAGGGAGGTCAGTAATCAGAGTAAGGGAAGGAGATAACAACAATGATATAAATAGAAAGAACAACAAAACCAAAACTGAATGCTATGCAATTATAAGAACCATGCCAGATTGTAAAGAAGAGGTAAAGAGAGGTAACACCTCTCTTTACAGAGATGGTAAAGAATGAGTGCAGAACACAGCACGTGCTGTTGGTTAGTATATCAGTTTATTTTGCTGAATTGGTTTTTTTCTTCCTCTTTTTTCCTTAATTTTATAACCTGAAATTATTTTCTTGAAAGTAAATGGTAGAGGGATATAGTTGGAAATCAAAATGATATAAAAATTTTAAAAATAAGTAAACAATTTAAAGATAAAATATAGTTTCATTGGTAGAATTGAAGTCATCAACTTTATAAATTGCAAAAGATTTTTTTTAAGTGTTATCCATCAAACTTTCCTCATGGTTATTACTAGTGACAGACCTCTTTACTCTCTCCTCACACATTATATCTAATTTTGAATAAAAGCAAGAGAACAGGACTACTTTTGTCAAAAAAAAAGTTTAAGGATAAAGAAAAAATAATGGAGAGACTGCTGGACCAGCTGTATGACCATGGATGAATCACAGCATCTCAGAGTTGGATGTGTTCTAGCAATCTTTCTCTGAAGACCTTTAATGAAGAACTTCCTACCTTTATAGACAGCATGTTCCAGTTTTAGATAGTCCACTTTTTGTTTTCGCAATTTTCACTGTTTGTTCTAGTTATGCCCTCTAAAACCAAGCAGAATTCATTTAATCTCTTTTGCATGTGACAGATTTTAAATTCTTGATTACAACTACCATGCCTTCCTCTAAGTCTTCCACTCTCCTGGTAAAATACCACTAGTTCCTTTAAGAAATGGATATCAAGCAACTTCACTATCCTGATCACATTCTCTGGAATACAATGCATCATCATTGGAATTTCTAAAATGTGGCACCACAATATAATATGATACTCCAGATGTGGTCTGACCTGGATAGAGTACAACTGATCTAACAACTTCTAGTTCCCAAAACCTGCACCTTTCTTAAAGACCCCATCAACTTTCTTGGCTGACATATTATACTGTTGGCTCATATTGACCACAAACAAATTGCCAAATATATCTCAGATGAACCTTAGTCTAACTCTGTTTTCCACATTTTGTACCACTGAGGTTGACAGTTTGAACACAAGTATTAGACTCTACATTTTTCCCTATTGAACTTCATCTTTTAAATTTGGCTCAATGTTCTAGACTATGTTCTTTCTTAATACTCATTCCTTCATCCAGTTTTTGGTTTTGTATCTTAGTTTTATGTCACTGAGCAATCTGATAAACATGCTACCTATGACCTTGTCCAGATAACTGTTTAAAAAAAAAGTTCAACAGCACAGGACCAAGCACAGATTCCTAGAGCACACCAGTAAAGATACTATCTTCCAAATGAACTACTGTTTGGGTTTGGTCATTCAAACAATTCCAAACCTACATAACCATTCTATCAGTCCACATTTCTCCATTTGTTCCATAAGAATAGCATGAGATTGTCAAATATGCTGCCCAAACCCTGTAAATTCCATCTTCAGGCTGTCTTTTGCTTTTGTTGTTGTTCAGTTGTTTCAGTCATGCCTGATCTTTGTGACCCCATTTGGGGTTTTCTTGGTAAAGATGCTGGAGTGGTTTGCTACTTTTTTCTCCAACTCATTTTACAGATAAGGAAACTGAGGCAAATAGGGGTAAGGGACTTGGCCAGGGTCACAGAGCTAGTAAGTGTCTGAGGACAGATTTGAACTCAATAAGATGAGTCTTCTTAACTTCAGGTGTGACACTGTACCTACTGTGCTACCTAACTGCCCTACCAGTTTATTAACCCTCAAAAAAGGCAATACAATCAGTCTGGTATAGCCTCCTTTTGAGGAAGCCACAGTGGTACTTTGTGCTTGTCATTTTCTTCCTTCTTTCCTTCTTTCTTTCCCTCCTTCCTTCCTTCTTTCCTTCCTTTCTTTTTTAGATATTTACTACTTTACCCTTTGATATATTTTAGAATTTTTTCAGGAATAAAATTCAAGCTCAATGGCTTATAATAGATGGCTTGCATTTTCTTTCTCTTTTTAAAAATCAGGATATTTGACTTTTTCTGAACCAATGGAATTCCTCTTATTTTTAATTGTCTTTATAAGTCATTGACAAAAGCTCTGCAACCATATCTGGAAGACTTTTTTTTCACTGCTGTGGGATATGAATCATGGTGCTCCAGCAATCTGAATTCACCAAGGACAGTTATATACTCTATTATCTCCTTAACTAAACTTTGGTTGCCAGGGCCTACAGAATCATTTTTGTTTACACATGGATTATTACAATAGCCTGCAATGGGTCATTCTGCTTCAAGTCTTTCCTTGCTTCAATCCATCCTCCAATTACTAAAGTAATTTGTCTAAAGTGCAGGTCTGATCATATCATATGTTTATTTCAATTTTAGCAAAAACAAAATTTATAAGATATATTTAAGAACTGATTATCTCCCTATACTGCTACTACCCTTAAATTCATCAATCTGGTAAGAGAAAACAAAAAAATAGAGCAAGGCATAAAAAAATGAGAGAGCTTGTTAACTCAGTGACTCCGATCCTACCTTTTTAAATAAACACTTAATTTTAGCACATTTGATAAGAACAAAAGACAATAAGCTGACTCTGATTACTGCCAGTTTTTAGAAAAATGTAACTGCTGCAAGACAGTTGCCATAATGAGGAGGCTCAAAGGTCAGAAAAACTGCCTTTGCCAGTAAATACAATCTCCTTCCCAAGGAGAAACAGGATAGAAGTTCAGTGGAGAGGGTTCTGGATTTGGAATCAGAAGACTTGAATTCAAATCTTGCCTCTCACATTTATTGCCTATGTAAAAGTGGCAAGTTACTTAACCCATCTTGCCTCAGTTTTTTCATCTGTAAAATGAACAGGTTCATCTAAATGGCCTCTAAGTTCCTCTAGAACCCTAATCTTGTCCTGGAAGCTGAGGGTCATACTAGTTAAGAGGACAAACTCATTTGCAAAACAGTACAGATGATTTAAAATAGTATACTTCACCAAAAAATAGTCAAAACTTTGAGAGCTTACTGTCAGACCTACTTAAAAGACAATATATTAAGAAAAATTTTAAAGTGGAAAGAAAGCAATGAACATCCAAAAATAGTAAGAGTATATCTGCCCCCCCCCCCAAAAAAAAAAGTCCCCAGTGCCTGGCACATAGTAAGCATTTATCTATTGGTCTACCTATCTTTAACCAAGTGCCACAATGAACAAAACAAAACAAAAACCCACATCTTAATTTTAAAGATGTTTTGATGATCATCATCATTTTAATTAAGCAATACTCTTACAAAATGCAGCTATCTCAGGTAACACACTAAATCACAAATTATTTTATCAAATCATTGTGTTATTTCTAGGAAGTGGGGGGACAGAAACTGGTTGCAGGTAGGGCAATGGAAAAGAAGAGAAGGAATACAGAAGCTAAAGATGGGGAAATGAATTGGGAGAGGGGGTGGGGAAGGAATTAAGTTTTGAGTTAGATATTCTGGATTCTAATCCAAGGTATGCTATTTATTACCAAGAGCCCTGGAATAATATCAAATGGATAAGAATGTTTCTGATTGGTATTTAAAACTAAGCTATGAACATATCAAAATAATTAAGAATTAGAATTAATCTGCTCACCAAAACCTAATCCTATTTTATTTTTATCCAGACTTCTGACTTCAGCAATGTTTGGGACTCCCAGTGTGGAAATTTCTTCCATTAAGACAGATCAACAACTAATCTGTAATTTGTAGTCTTAGAACATTGTCTTAGTTATTGAAAGATTAAGGGATTTTCCCACTCTTGGACACTTATGCTTTATCAGAAGAAGGAATTAAATTTGGCCCCAATTGGTAAATAGTCAAAGGATATGAATAGGCAGTTTTCAGACAAGGAAATCAAAGCTCCTATGGTCATATGGGGAAAAAAAACCTTCAAATCACTATTGATTAGAGAAATGTAAATTAAAACAACTCTGAGGTACCTCTCACACCTACTGGATTGGCTAAAATGACAGAAAAGGAAAATGACAAATGCTGGAGGGTATATGTTGGTGGACTTGTAATTCTCCGTAATTCTGAAGAACAATTTGGGACTATGCTCAAAGGACTATAAAATTGTGTATACCACTTGGTCCAACAATACCACTGTGAGGAATATATTAAGAGATCAAAGAAAAGGACGAAGGACTTATTTGCACAAAAAATATTTATAGCAGCCCTTTTTGTAGTGGCAAAGAAATGGAAATTGAAGGAATGCCCATCAATTAGGGAATGGCTGAACAAATTGTGGTATATAATTGTGATGGAATATTACTGTGCTCTAAGAAATAATGAACAGTATGGTTTCCAAAAAAACCTGGGAAAATTTAAAAGAATTCATACAAAGGGAGTGGAAACAACATTGTACACACTAATAGCAATATTATAACAGTCTTCAACTGTGAAGACAACTACTCTGATCAAGACAATGAACCAAGACAATTCCAAAATGTTCTCCACTTCCAGAGGGAGAACTGATGAATTCTGAGTACAAACTGAAGCATCTTTCTTCACTTTAGTTTTATTTCGTGTGTGTGTGTGTGTGTGTGTGTGTGTGTGTGTGTGTGTGTGTGTGTATCCTTGATGACCCAAAGGCTGGTTTACTTTCTACCACACCATGCTTTTCTATTGATTAAGCAATAGTATATCCTAAGAACTGACAACTCTTGTAACATCACCCAGAATATGACAGGAACTGAGGCTAGAGTCTTCTAGAAGAGAGGGTTCCAGTACATAAAGGTGTGGAACAAGAAAAGAATGCTGAATATAAAATCACACCTTCGATTGAATACTTGCTCTGCCACTTAAAAACTTTGTCTTAGTTTCCATTTGTAAAATGAAAGTGCTGGACTAAATGATACCCATTGGCCCTTCTACTCTACATTTATGAACCTATAATTCATTTTTTACTTCAAAAAATTTGCATTACCCTTTTGTAGATAATATAGACTACTAATATGCATTGAATGAGAAATGATGATCATAAGCTACTACATATTTCTTAAGGGTTTGGGAGGGATGGGTTGATTTACTCAGTCCTATCTCAGTTAAAATAAATGATAAAGATGCCCAATCTTATATGTCGTATATATGGGGAAAGTCCTTCTAAATGCAATGATGTTGCATTTGAAAAGGCCAAGAAAATTTGACCACATCCCAGGGGTCATCTAAATATTTAGAACTACATTTATTGTAGAGTTTGGGACAAGCATGGCTTTCCAGAGCACCCTTAAGGTGTAAAGGTAGAAGTGAGGTAAGGCAGAGAAGAGAGCATGGAAGAAAGTTGTTAGTTCTACAGGCATTGCAGAACAAAAGCCCCAAGAAAAGGCTGACTATTTCCCAACATCCCTTCCTGCTGCCTCTCTATAGATACTATAAGATAGTGTGCTGATACATAACTCAAACATTTCCAGCAAAATGAACTTTGCTTCAAACACAAAGAGGCCAGGGATAACTACAAATAGATATAAAGTTAGGTAGAAATCTAATTTCTGCCTAAAGTGTTAAGATTTTTCCTAACTGGGGCTCAGAGTGATTGTGATTGAACTCAAAATTTTTCATCTAAAATAAACCCCCTAAAGCCAAAGAGGAAAGAACTCTGTAGACCTTAAGGGGGTATTATATTGCCTCTAGGCTTAAAACAAGCTAATTATTATAACATATTATTACATTTATAAATGAATTTTCATTAAAAAATCTCAGCAGCATCTAACCAAGTGTTTTGTATACCCTGAGATAAAGCATGAATTTATTATTATTATTATACAATTTGGAAAATGTTGATGCATATGTATCAGAAACATTTTTTCATTCTAAAGAAGGTTTATTTGTTTATTTCTTCATTTCATTTACTATTACATTTCACAGTTTGTTGGTGTAAGTAATCATTAGAATGATAATGCTTTGTGAGTGAATGGACTTGCAGACTCCTTTAAACACTTGGTGCTTCTATGTAAAGAACTCTGATCTAGAAAAAACAGATGAGATTTCTCTATGGGAAAAAAAAGACCGTTCTTTACTTTTTTTTACCAACATAAGCCCTTTGCATCTAATTCAGAGTCACAGATACTCAAATTTTCACAATAGTAGTAGTACATAGGATTGTAGAAGAGAAGTAGCAATGGGTGAGTTTTTTTATAACTACTCCAAAAGATCTTCTCTTTATCAGCTGGAGTGTATGCCTCTGTGAAATCAGGTTCATCTATTTTAAATAACAGAAGGGTCTTGAAAATTGATAGTTTGTTTTTTCTAATGGCAACAGAATCTAGGCAGAGGTTCCCAAAGTGTGTCATACTGCCCCCTAGGGGGTGTTGGAATGACTCAGGGTGGGCAGTAGTAGCCTTGGGTGCAATTAGGAAGCATTGAATAAAAATAAGGGGAAGGTGGAAGCATAAGGAAAGAAGAGAAAAAAAAGAAAATATTGAAAAACCATTTGTACATGTTTCATCTGTTACATTACAGATTTAAAATTGTAGTGATTTCATTATTTTTCAAATAAACACACACAATGCAAGCTATAACCAATCATTGCTAGTAGGCTAACAGGCCTTAACAAGCAAGTGTTGGCTGGCTAGCTTGTTGCCCATCATCAGGAAGTCCAACATGCATCAGCAAGAATATGTGTGTGTAATGATTTATTTATAAGATATCAGACCATTACATGATGCAATGTTGCATCCAAAATTGTAGGAAAAAAACCCACAATTTTATAACTATTTATTAAATTTAGATGCATCATTTTTAAAAATATATATTTTTTGAAATGACACAAATTTTTTAAAAACTGTTAAAGGGTTAAAACAAAAGTAGATTTCCACTACAGTACCAAGTAATTTTTTTAAGGGAGCAGTAGGCCAAATAAGTTTGGGGACCTCTGATCTAGAGACCCTTTATTGGCTTGTTTTAGGTTTAATTTTTGAAGTTTTGCTTTGGTTTTTAGGACTTACTTAAAAAGAGAAAGATAAAACAGTATACTAAATTCATAAGTCTAGGTCTTTCTAGAAATTTACAGACTTAGCAGGGTTGTAAAGGACTTCGAAGGTCATTTGTCCAATCTACACATGGATCAAAATAGCTCTTTCACTATTCCCTACATATGGTTGTCCAATATTTGCTTGAAGTTCACTAGTGTTATGGATTCTGAAAATAATAATGACTTCTGAGGGAGAGTATTAGCCTCCAGATAAGAGTTGTATTAACCTCAGATAAGACCTGAGTTCAAATCAGACCTTGTATACCTACTGACTGTGTGACCATGGATAATGCAAGCATCAAATGTGGTATCTTATTACTGTTGAAGATACCATTATCTTCCCAGTTACCCAGGCTTACAACTTAGGTATCATCCTTGACTCCTCACTTTCGCTTATCATATACAACTAGTTGTCAATTCTCTTTGTTTCTACCTTCATAACATGTCTTGTATATGCACATTTCTCTTTCTGAAACTGGTACCACCCTGGCATAGGCACTTATCACCTCACACCTAGGCTATTTCAATATCCTGCTCTTTGGTTTCCCTGCCTTAAGTCTCCTCCCACTTCAATCAAATGCTCCATTCATCTTTCAGACTGATCTTCCTAGAATGCAGGTCTGATCATATCATCCCATATTCATTAAACTCCAGGGACTCCCTATTATCTCCAACACCCAATAAAAATATCCTGTTTGGCTTTCAAAACCCTTTATAACCTTCCCCTTTCCTACATTTCCAGTCTTCTTATACCTTATCCCTCACTGCGTCTTCTGTGATCATTTGTTGTTCCTCAAACATGATACCCCACCTCCTGACTGATCATTTTGACTAGTTACCCAAATTCTTGAAACATTCTACCTCTTCATTTCTACTTGGGCAGCTAAGTGGTTAAGTGGATAGAGTACTGGACCTGGATTTAGAAAAACCTGAGTTCAAATCAGACCTTGTATACCTACTGACTGTGTGACCCTGGGTAAGTCATTTAATCTCTTTTTGCTTCAATTTCCTTAACTGTAAAATGGGGTAATAATAGCACCTACCTCAAAAGGCTGTTGTGTTGATCAAATGAGATAATATTTATGAAGTGCCACAGTGCTATTAAAGTATTTATTCCCTTCCCCTTTCCCTACCTACCAGCTACTCTGGTTTCTTTTACACCTCAGCTACAGTTCTTCCTTGTACAAGAATCTTTTCCCGGTTGTCTTTAATCTTAGTGGTTTACTTCTTTTGAAGGGAAGTTAGGAAGCAGTTAGGGTTCAGAAAGGAAGAGGAGGATTTCTATTTTGAGCATGTTGAGATTAAAGTGTCTGCAGGGCATGCAGTGTGAAATGTCCAGTGGGCTGCAATCTGCATCAATGAAGAGAACAACTTCATCAGTGAGACTTCTGATACACTGGAATAGTTTAATATTTGAATTGGGTTCTATTCAACAGATCCTCCTCCAGGTATATAGACTTAACAGTAAAAGTCTCATTCACATTTGTCTATGGAAAAATGCTAATTAGATTTTTTTGAGCTCTATTCCTGCAGTTACTCTAAATATAAACAAAATGAATGCTCAACATCATGGGTTCTCTTTGTTACAGATCTCATAGCCTTATCCGTACTCTTCTTCCATCAACTCTATTTATCTGCCATCTCTACTTTTTCTCAGTCTTACTACTAACCATGTACCAAATGGATAGAGTGCTGGACCTGGAGTCATGAAAACTTCAGTTAAAATCTGACTCAAAAACTGATGACCTCGGTCACTTAAACTCTGCCTTAGTTGCCTAAGTCACTTAAACTCTGCCCTTAGTTCCTTCATCTATAAAACAAGAATAATAACAGCATCTCCTTCCCAAGATTGCTATGAAGATAAAACTGGGTGACAAGCACCTTTCACATTTTAAAGTATTATATAAATGCTACATCATCATTATTGCTATTATTTTTCATAGCCCACTCTTGATCACCACTTCCCTTTTTGGATGCTCTTTAACCATCCATTTAAATAATGTATCCTAGACATTGGCTAGAAAACTAAGTCAAGTTCATTGTCCCATAGTTTGTGGACTCCACTCTATTGCTTTTTGAAAATTGGCACTTCTGTTCTCCACGGTCTTTCAATGATTCATATGACTCATCAATAAAATCCACTAGTTCTTTCAGTACCCAGAGATGTAGTTCTTCTGGTACTGATGACTTATATTGATCAAGGATAACTAGGTAAGACCTTATTTGTTCCATTATATATGGTTTTAACTACCTCTCAGTCATTTTATACAGTACTTTCTAGTCCAAATATTAATTCACTTAGCACAGAAAACAGAAGCAAAAAAGAATCAAATAGTTCTGCATTCTGTCATCTTTGATCATTGTTCCTTCCATAATAAACAGTCCTATCCCTTCTTTGATTCCCTTATTTTCCCTAATATAGGTTAAAAATACCAACACACAAGCCCAAATTGTCTATTGTCTTTAACTGTCACCACCAATCTCAGCTCATTCAGCAGTCTATACAAAGAATGCAAGGAAATTCAAACTTAAGAAGGTAAGATTTCTGGACATCAAAAATTAATACATGGTTGATGAGCACAAGCAAAAAGTTTACTTAACCTATGGACCCCTTCTCAGGTTAATGTTTGTTGCCTACTTTCAAAAATAAAGAAGTGCTAAATTTCATTTTAGAAGTTAGTGAAGTACTGGCCCTGGAGTCAGGGGGACCTGAGTTCAAATCCAGTCTCAGACACTTGACACACTTATTAGCTGTGTGACCTTGGGCAAATCACTTAACCCCAATTGCCTTGCCTCCCCACCCCTCCAAAAAAAAAGTTAGTGAAAATACAAGCTCACAGAGTCCTTGATCTCTATTTCTGGACCTCTGATTTTAGGACAGTTCCTTCATTTCCCAAATAAGGAACCAAGGTTCAAATACAGAAATGGACTTTTCAGAGGTTTCACTGGTGATAAGTTGCATAGCCAGGATTTAACCCCACATTCTCTGACTCCAAGTAAAACCATCTTTCTTCTGCATCATGCGCTATCAGATTTGTAAAAGATATTTCACCTCTAAAATAGGATGTAGTAAGTTCATATATGTATCTATATTGTCCAGAGTAAATGGGAAAGAACAAAAGATAAAAATTATGAAATAATATTGCCACTACAAGGCTTTTATTACTAAGAACATCTCCAACTTGGCACTTGGCTCACTGTATGGCTCACAGCCCTAATAGTCCCCTGACTATTAAGGTTTTCAAAGTAAATGTGTGTTAAGATATTAGGATTATAATAGAAAATGTTGTCATCAAGGAAGAAAACACACATTTATTAAGTTCCTTCCATGTGTCAGGTACTGTGCTAAGCAGCTTACAATTATTATCTCATTTGATCTTTACAATAATACTGGGAGCTAGGTGCTGTTATTATCCATATCTTACATTTGAGAAAACTGTAGAATTAGAAAAGGTTAAGCACCTTAAGTGTCTGTGACCTTATTTGAACTCAGTTCTTCCTGGGTTCTATCTGTTGGTCCAGAGTTCTATCTGCTGTATCACTTAGCTGAGTCTCACTAATGTTTCAATTATTCTGCCCTCTCAATATAAATTCACTCGTACCTTTTAAAGAAATAACTAAGATCCATTTTTGTTTCATAATACTTCTTTATCTCATCTTATCCTCTCCCACCCCATCCCACCTTCACCTTCATTCCACATTCACAGTAACTTCAAATCCCCACCAAGTTAGAAATGAGCTCTTTCCTTAGTGCTAAATATTCAAATCCTTTGTTTTGTTGTGGGTTTTTTTCTTCCTTTACAAGCACTTCCTGTGATACTTTTTTCCATAAAGTAATGCCTGGTTACTTAACTCAAGTTGAAATGAATTTCTCTTTCCTCAAATTTTCTTGGAGCACATTTTGTCTGAATTTCTTACATGCTTCATCATTTTCTACCATGTATTACACCTATTTGTGGAAATATCATATTATCCTCTCTTTGACTGTAAGCATATTCAAGAGAGAAGGTCTATTGGTTGTCATATTTGTATGTATCCATAGCCATTATCATAATGATATGCATATATTAGTCATTTAATAAATGTTGGTTGAATTAACTTTTCAGCAAAAATAATTCAAAAAACATTAATCTTCACAGAGAAGAAATTAGCAAGTACCCAATATAATATTCTACTTGTTCTCATGCCTTAATCTGATCTCAAGAAAGACCAAAACAAAGTGGCTTTAAATGTACTATTGCTATGATTTCAAATTTCAATCTCATAAAATATGTATTAAATGCTTACTATGTACAAGGCACTATGATATGTGTTGGGAATATAAAGATAAAACCAGACATTCCTTACCCTCAAGAAGCTTATATTCTTCTGGGGAATACAACAAGTACACAGAGAAGTAAATCAAATATCACTTGAATAGGTAAAGAATATTAACAACTGAAAAAATCAAGAAAGGCTTCCCATAAGAGGTGGTCCCTAACATGAACACTGAAGGAAGCCAGGAATTTTATGAGGTAGACATGAGCAAAGAGCATATTTCAGAGATAGTAAATAGGCTGTTAAAAGGTAAAGAGTCAGGAAATGAAATGTTGACTTTGGAAAAGAGTTAGTAGGCCAATACTGGCAGACTCATAGTTTGTGAAGAGGATTAATATTAAATAAATCTGTAAGTGTAGGTGGAAGCCAGATGGCAAAAGAACTTAAACACAAGGTCAAGATGTTTGTTTGATTTTTATCCTAGAGGCAACATGGCAAGGAAGTTACATGGTTTAAGCTGAATTTTAAGAATATTAAGGATGGATTAGAGGAGATTATAAAGTGAGATGCAGCAGTAAGAAGATTGTTACAATAATCCAGGTAAGAGATAATGAGGCTGTGGTTGTGTGGGGGAAGAAAAGGGAAAAGATGGGCCAAATATCATGGAAGTATAACCCACAAGACTTATCAGCTGATTAGAATGATCATACAGCTAGAAGCCCTGTCTGTTAGTCTACTGAATTGTGTTATTTTCTCTGTCTGTATTTTTTTGTCTACTTGTAACTTCTATTTGTATTCTCTGAAGGTCAGGGTGCTGACCTTTTCCCCCTGAACTAGGTAAATGACATATGTTTGAGTAAAGTTGTTAACCCTTTTTGAGTTGCTTTCCTTTAGAAAAGCAGATGAAAGAACATGTGCTAGTAGCCATCCTGGGTATGTTAGGGTGCTTGCTGCTACACTGTGCTAAGCATCAAGTATTCATAGAAAGGCAAAAAACACAGTCCCTGCCTTCAAAGAGCTCACATCTTAAGAGACGAGGCAATATGCTAACAACTATATATTTATAGGATACATACAATAAAAATTGGAGGTAATCCCAGAGGAAAGGCACTAACAGTGGGGGTGGGAGGAAAGCTTCTTTTACAAGATGAAATTTGAGTTGTCTTGAAGGAAGCCAAAGAATATGGGAGGTAAAGGTAAGGAGGTGGGGAATTTCAGGCATAGAAAACTACCAGTTAAAATGAGGAATTAGAAAATAGAGTGTCTTGTTTGAGAAGCAGTAAGAAGACCCATGTCACTAGAATATAGAGGATATAAAAGAAAATGGATTGCTAGAGTTTGGGGGGGGGGGATTATAGGAAGAGACAAAGCTGTGAAGGGCTTTCAAATTCAAAGAACTTTATATTTGATCCTGGAGGTAATAGAGAGCCACCAGATAATAATAGTACCTACCTCTACAGGCAACATAAGTAGGAACTTCCAGCAAAGATGGTTCCTAAATGATCATTGAGGTGACATGGTCAGACCTGTGCTTAGGAAGATAACTTGGCAACTGAGTAGAAGACAGATTGTAGTAGGGAGAAATGAAGCAAAGAGATGAACAAGCAAGCTATTGTAATTGTCCAGGCATGAGGGATTGAAGGCTTATACCAGGGTAGTAGCAGTGTCAGGGTAGAGAAGGGGGCAGATAGGAGAAATGTTGCATTGGTAGAATTGACAGGACTTGGCAACAAATTGGATAGGTAGTACAGGGAAAAGAGAAAAAGTAAAGAGTTTAGGATTACATCTAGGTTGTGATCATGCGCAACTGTGAGGATGATGGGACAGTAACAATAATAGGGAAGTTTGAGGGAAGAGTTTGGGGGAAAGATAATAACTTTTAGACATGTTGAGTTTAAGATGTTTGTGGAATATCCATTTCAAGCTATTCAAGAGTCAATTGGTGCTATGAGGCTGAAGGACATTAGAGTTGTTAAAGCTGGATGAATAGCTCTGAGAATAGTTTTCAGAGAAATGACAATTCAATTAGTGGGAGCTGATGAAATCACCAAGCAAATAGTATAGAGGGAGAAGAAAAGATGGCCCATGACAGATCCCACCAGCAATTAGTGGCCATGACCTGGATGAAGAGTCAGCAAATCCAAACAATTGGCTAAAGTCCCCTCTCTGATGGGGACTTTAGAGCCTTGGGCGTAGGCATCTCAGTCTGAGTACCATCCTTCCTTGATTTGACACTGCTACTTTCTGTCACTTTCAGAGTTCAAACTGGGTTTGTGATCACCATGAAGTTTTCTCAGAAGAGCTTACCATATTTGTGGGATCAGGAACACATTCTGGAAGGTTACATGTATCTTTGGTCACACTGGGAAGTTTGTGGCTTATTTGTCTACACTGCTTTTGCCTTTGCCAATGCTTATGGGCTTCTGAATTTTAAAATCAAGTTCTACAGTAGAAAAAAATCACTTCCTCTCATCTTTCATTGGGTTTCTTGATCACTATTTGATTAGGCGCAGTTTTTAGGATTATATTCTAGTAGGTATGTGGGGACTTGGTTGCCTATATCCATTTAGGCAGCCATCTTTGCTGGAAGTCTCTACTTATGTTATCTCACAGCAATCCTTACAGGTAGGTGTCATAATTGTACCCATTTTATAGCTTAGGAAACTGAGATAGAGAGGTTAACTGACTCACCAAGGGTCACACATGTATCTAAGTATGTATGTATCTGAGGTGGGATTTTAACTTAAGTCTTCTTGATTTATGTGTAACACTCTATCCACTATGCTTAGTTGTTTTATTTACTAGTAGAATGTAAAATTTTCCGATTCCTTCCCTTTTCCCTAGTGTCATATTTTTTTTTTTTAATTTTGGAGATGGGGTCTACCAACTCCACTGAAAATACATCAGCTACTCATGAACTTGATACCAATACTAATTGTCTTAGAAGCTTTAATCTGTATTTTTCCAACCTGGCCAGTTCACTCTTTTTTTTTTGGCAGCATGGCAGCCCTCTGCTACTGGAATCAATCATCTTGGTGCCATAAATTTAGTGTGGACACTCAATCTGCTATAATCTTCAGAACTCCCCAAACTCAAGCCAGCCTCAGTCTCCCCAACATCAGGATCTACAGGTGTGCATCACCAGGTCCAGCTCCAATGACATATTTAGTGAAAGAATAGTCTATGCTTATCTGTCATCCTGTAAAACCACCTCTACTTTTCTCAACACAAGCTGGTTTCTGCTGAAAATACCACCACAAGTCATTGATGACCTCCTATTTGCCAAATTCGGTGGCCTACTTTTAGTCTTCAATTTCCCTCTTTTTTCTTGATATTCTGCCATTACTCACCCTCTATATAATTTAGTGTTTGAAATTTAATTTTAAAATCATTTATTAAGCACCAACTGTGTGAAAGGCACAATAGCGCTACAATGACAAAAATGGAATCATTGGTGCTATCAGAAGCCAAGCAATCGGCAATACAAAGCTCAGGAGAGAAGTGGCAAAATAGTGTCTCTGACTACTGTTTTGAAAACTATTTCTCATTATTTCAAAATCCCTGTAGGGCAGAAATTTTACTTACTTACTTCTCATCTCACTCCCAGAAATAACAACTCTCTGGATAATATAAATGAATAAACATTTCCAGAATTCAATATACAATATCAAAAGTCCTACAATGAAGATGTAGCCAGTAGTATGACTGACTTCAGGGGTTGTTGACAAAAGCAATCTGTCCTTGGGAGATGTGTAATTCCTTCTCAAAATCTGGGGAAAGGAGTAGAATATGTGTACTCTGATGTATTTAAGATCTTATGAACAAAGTTAATCTCTCCAACAACCAGTGCAAATCACAACCCTCCCATGATTTCTGATTTTATTCATTTATGTTAATATTTCATAAAGAATATGAATTGTGATACATTATAAGCATACATAATTTTATTACATTTCAGATATTACTTTTTTTTTCACAAACGGAAGGTTTGTGGCAACCCTACCTTGAGCAAGTCTGTTGTTGTCCTTCTTCCAACAGCATGTGCTCACATCATGTCTCTGTGTCACATTTTGGCATTTCTCACAACATTTCAAACTTTTATTTGTTATGGTGATCTGTGATCAGTGATCTTTGACGTTACTATTATAACATCAACGGATTTGGGGCACCACGAACCATGCCCACAAAGACTACAAACTTAATCAGTAAATGTGAGTTCCCACTTCTCCACCAACTGACCATTCCCATCTCTCTCCCTCTATTCAGGCCTTCCTATTCCCGGAGGTACAACAATATTGAAGAATATTACATTAAATTAGTTGATAAAATAGCAACAGAGAATTGACTTCGATTTTGAAAGAAATTCTATGGTGGGTAAAATGCTACAAAAAAGCATCACATGCTAAAGAGAAATCTTTTGTGAAAGGAAGAGTCAATAAATATGGCAAACTTCATTGTTGTTGTTTTTTTGGGGGGGAGGTGTAAGGGTTATGGGATTTAAAGATCTCCCATGCCCCATGGACGTGCTGACATAGCAGAG
>NW_027187391.1:58699181-58716999 GCF_028583685.1 Petaurus breviceps papuanus
CCAGAGCTGCTGGGAGCGCTCTTCCAGGACGCTGGGTGGTTGCTGTGCGTGGGGAGAGGAGGACCTTTGCCTGAGGTAGCCTGTTCTGTTTTTAAAGGCTTGAAAATGTGGGTGCTTTCTACTTTATCTACCTGTGCCAATGTCATATCTACTCTGATGGCTTTCACTTTCTGGTTTTGGGACTCAGTCTTTTGGTATCTTAATAAATTTTCTAGTTTATTTCCCCAAATGGCAAACCTGACGTATTTTGTGATGGATAATTATATCAGCATATTTGTAATCTCTATAGGCATTGTGAATATGGCATTGCTGATACAGGAGGGCAGTTGGGGTTAAGTGACTTGCCCAAGGTCACATGGCTAGTTTTTGTGTTAAGTATCTGAGGCCGGATTTGAACTCAGGTACTCCTGACCCCAGGGGGGCCGATTGTTGTTTTATTTTAAGAAATCGCCAAAGCCACCCCAATGTTAAGCAACCACCACTCTGATCAGTCAGCAGCCATCAATATCAAGACAAGATCCTTCACCACCAAAAAGATTACAACTCACTAAAGGCTCGGGTGATAGCATGTTTTAGCAATAAAGTATTTTTTAATTAAGTAACATACTTTTTAGACATAATAGCATAGTACACTTAATAGAATATAGTATAGTGTAAACATAATTTTTATATGCACTGGGAAACCAAAAAAGTTACACGGATTGCTTTATTGTGGTAATTGCTTTATTGTGGTGGTCTGGAACTGAACTTGCATTATCTCTAAGGTATGCCTGTATAGGTTTTCTTCTGATTCTTTCAATACTCTCTAGGTACAAATGCAGCATTTGGTCTCTCTTTCTCTTATCCCTCAATCATATTATAACTGACCCAGCTCCTTTTCTGCTCATAGGGAACCACTGGAGTTCTCTGGTTATCTGACCACATATTTCTTCTTTTGATGACTTTTCTGATATTTCTTTCAATTAAGTAACAGTCAGTAATAAGCTTAGGTCTACTTGTACCAACTATAAATTTTCCCATTAACTTATCCTTTGAGCTATTTCTATGTCCAAATGGAAAAGTGATTCCCTATAAATAACACAGATATTATTGTTTCTGTTAGATGTTTCTGTTAAAAGATAACATTGTACTAATTATATTAAATCCTAGGTTAATTCAGGGTCTTTTCAGAGGGACCTAAAAGATATTGGCCTAGACATTCATAAGGAAAATCAAAGTGGATGAAAGATACCCCTTGTTCACCCTATGACATACAGTGGTTTTGGCAGTCAGTTTATTTTATCTCTCAAACACACACATACAAATATGTGCATATATGTATATATGTATGTGTTTAAAAGTCTATACACACATAGTCATAGCTGGACAATTACCTAGTTCCAGAATTCAGTAGGAAGAGAAGGAAGGATAATAGGATGATCTGAATATGCAAAATTTGACAGCTCTTTCAGAAATGGTAAGCCACTCCCTGACAAAAACAAATAAACAAACAAAAACTCCAATCTTTTGTTCTTTAAACACTATTATTCTCCCAGTAATGATATAGATATTAGATGTCTCCAGGTCCCAAAATATTATGAACCAGTAATTAAAAAGTTGAAGTAGGGGAAAATGCCATCAAAGAAATAAGAAAAAAAGATAGGATAGTCCCATCATCTAAATGACATAAAATTATTGGACAGCCCATGTGTTGCACTGTTACCTTTGCAGTATCAAAAGATATTATGGAAGGCTGCTATCACATTCAGTGCATCCTTTGTGATGAATCTATGGGACAACATGGTCAAGATTCACATAGAACATGCAGGCATGGGTAGATTGTGACCTTCACCATTGACTGAAATACCCCACATCTCTAGGATTACAGATCAATGAAAGTACATAAGATGCTATATGGCTGAAAATACTGGAACACTGAAATCTAGTTGTTAAATACATGAATGAATATAATATACTATTTATGTTATTAGATCATTCTTCCAGAAAATAATCTGTACTTTTCCATTTGTTTAATAAAAAAAAAAAAACCTTCCTGGATCTTACACAGAATCATGTTCATCTGAAGCCTATGCCTTCTTTGTGACAGCACATACGGCTACAGAAGGGAGACAGATATGATAGAGTTGTTTTATAATCATAACAAAGCATTCCCTTCTCTTCATTAGCCTGGAGCTATAGTCTGGGCTCATTCCAACGCAAAAGCCATTATAAAGCAGTTTTCAGAAGACCCTTGCCAACAGAAGAATTTTCTTCATTAGCTTTGTATACGCACATATTAAGTATATAGACCCAGGAATTTAAGGAGTTAAAATCATTTCTGATAGCCTCCTGGCAGAATTGAGATGAGCCAGATTCCACAGGGGTGTACACTCCAAGGATATCTAGAAGCCATTTGACAAAAAATTACCATCTCCAGCCTCTGTCTATTCAGGCACACTGGCAATACTGAGATTTTTTTTTAAACCTCTGACTCTATTGTCAAGAGAATCAAGTCTATTAAGTACAGCTTTGTTCTGTTTCAAGATTTCATCAAAGATAGCATCATACCCTGAAACTGGGTTTTCTATATCAGAAACTCTAACTCTTCTGTAATTTGTTTGTGTTAGCCTCAGTTTTCATTTCAAGTGGGACAAACGATTCTGACAAGGTGTTGACTTTTTATGAAGCTTTTATTCAAACCTCGTATAATTGCCAAGTTCAAAATGAGTGCTAGAAATCAGCCAAATTTTTTTTAAATCTCACTCCCCGAATGTATTACCCCACTGCCAAGTGGCCCCTTCTCTGTCTTTTCCCAAGGTAGTGACCCCTGCTTAATGTGACAAAAGTGATCACTGACCATCCCCCATAGCTAGAAAGAGAAAGATGGAAAGGAAATTTCAATGGTAACATAAGGAGAGTTTCCAATGTGGACAAGATGAAGTGTGCAGAAACTATAGAGACTATAAGAGGCAGCATGGTATAATGGAAAGAGTAGTGCCTCTGGAGTCAGAGAACCTGAGTTCAATTTCTGCCTCTCCTATTTATTACTGATGGAACTTTGGGCAAATAACCTCCCTATGTTTCAGGGTCCTTGTCTGTAAAATGGGGTATTGGACTTGATGGTTTCTGATATTCCTTCTGCATCTAGATCTTTGATGCTACAACTTTAGGGTTTTTTTCACTTTTTTATTTGTTTCCAGAAATAGGAAAACAAAATCAATCCCTCTACATGCACTGAGCATCCACTACATAAAAGCACTGCTTCTGAGCATATTCAGTCATTCAGTAATGTCTTATTCTTTGTAATCCCATTGACCATATTGTCCATAAGATTTTCTTGGCAAAGATACTGGAGTGGATTGCCATTTCCTTTTCTAGTGGATTAGGGCAAACAGAAGTTAAGTGCCCAGGGTGACACAGCAGGTTAGTGTCTGAAGTCAGATTAAAACTGAGGTCATCCTGATTCAAGGCTCAGCACTCTGTTTATTGAACCATCTATCTGATATTCTCCCTCTATCACACTGTGTTCATGGCTACCCTAGCTCATGGCAGTTGGGTTTCTTAGCTCCCTGGAAGCCAGAGTACATCATAAAGGTAGTTATTTTAAGTTGCAACATCAATCAATATGGATACACACACAGTAATACTACATATTATGCTAACATTAAACATGGCTTCTATAGGCTGACCTTCATGCATGGAATGGACTCCTTCCTATTTCTACCTCATAGAATCCCTAGTTTCCTTCAAAGCTCAGTTCAAAAAAATTAGCTTTTACATGAAGCCTTCCCCAATTCTCAAAAACTACTAATGCCTTACCAAAAAAAATTGTTGTTCAGTCATTTTTCAGTCATGTATGACTTTTTATTAGTCCATTTGGGATTTTCTTGGCAGAGATACTGGAGTGGTTTGCCATTTCCTTCTCCAGTCCATTTTACAGATGAGGAAACTGAGGCAAATGGGTTAAGTGACTTGTCCATGGTCACACAGCTAGTAAGTGTCTCAGGCCAGATTTGAACTCAGGAAAATCAGTCTTCCTGACTCCAGGTCTAGCACTCTATCCACTGTACCACCTAGCTATCCCAATCAAAAAAATGACCTTGTAATTATTATATGATATGCCTGTATGTATGCATATTGTTTCCTGTGGTAGAATGTGAGCTCTTTGAGAACATGGACTATTTAATTTTTATGTTTGCATTTACAGAATAGAGGCTTGATAAATGGCCAAGGATTGACTGATAGACTAAGAGAAAGGAAAAAAATAAAAAAGGCAAAAATCAACCCCAGAATTTTTCCAGTACCTGGTCACTGGATCCTCACAACTAACCTGTGAGGTCAATAAGCATAGAGGTTTCTTTGTTTGATTTTTTTTGTTTGGTGGTTGCTGTTGTTGTTTTAACCTAGGTCTCCTTATGTCAACCAGGCTGGAGATGTAGCAGTCACTCACGGGCCCAATAGCCACACCTTATTGGAAAGGAAACTTTAACCTGCTCCATTTTTTTTCACCTAGCCTGTTTCAACCCTTCTCAGGTGGCCTATTGGTTTTATACCATATTAGTGCCAAACAGTGCAGGTACCCAATTGACTTTAACCCTACAGATACCCAGAATTCCTGAACCAAGTAATTCACTAGCTTCAGTATCCTCCAGTAACAAGGATTACACGTATGAGCCCCAATGCTTGTGAAACACAATGCTCTTTCCACAATACTGCCTCTCACTTTATTCAGAAAATCATACTGCAGAGATTCTAAAGGGAAGGGTACTCTGTTGAACTCTTCATTCTGCTCTCCTTAACCAGTCCAGTAAATTATATCTGCATGCTGCAAAGAGGAAACCTATTTATGTCCAGCCTCTGCTCTCTTTGCCAAGATGGGTTATACTAGAGAAGTGGGAAATTTTATTTTAAATATAAAGGGTGTTTTTAAATTTTAAGTTTATTAATTTGAATTCTACAACAAACAAAAATAAGCATAAAATTATTGCCAAAGATAAATGTACACACAAATATAACCACACCTATCTCTTCTTAGTATACTTCCTTCCAGGTCAGTTGGGGAAAACAGATAATAAAATTATTTCAAAAAATAGGTTCCTAAGTCCCACTAGGTAATATTTGCAAAAAGCACTTATCACAGTGGTTGGCACATAGTAGGAGCTATGTAAATGCTTACTATCTCTACCTCCTCCCTTTAATTTTGTAATCTGGTAATGTTAAAGCAGGAGGCATGTTCTGTTCCTTTCCATATTACAAGAGAGGCAGAAATATACTCCACATACTCCTTCAGTGTAGTTACAAAAGGCAATTAAATTGTGACTAATAATTTTATAGTTTTGTTTGCATCCTCAAGAGGAACAAGGAAGCATGTGTAACCCCTTTTTATAGGATCCTACTGAGATCAGAAAGGAATAATTATTCATTGATTAAGGCACTGTAAATCTCCTGTACCCTAAGTGTAATTTATTGAGCTATGAAACCATGGTACAATCAGGTTTCTGCTCCTGCTCTTTCGCACACAAAGAGAAAATTAGAGATGCACACTTGGAAACACAAACTCAGTATCTAGGAATACTTTATTTTGGATTATGTATAGCCTAAAATAAATTCAACATATGGTACTTTGATTCCCTTTTGTACTTAATTTTTGTTTGGGTTCCCCTGAAATATGAGAGGGGGTGGGCAAGTAGGAAAGAGAGAAAGTCTGAGCATGCTTACTAAGGGCAGATTCACCAAGAACCAAGTGGTATGATTTACCAAGAAAGAGAAAAAGGTGGAGAGAAGTGGTAGACAAAGAATGATACACATATGGATGAGGCCAATGTTAATTTAGGGGAACAATAACATTTATTAAAGATCTACATTGTGTGGGTATTATATGTCTTATTTTTTAATATATTGGTAAAGTTGACTAGATGTCTTGGGGTGAGGCAAAGGAGAGCTTCCTAAATATTTTTTAACTCCTTGTTTAGAGACCATTAGGAACCCAAGGTGAATTTTCCAGACTTTTTCCTATACTTCCTATATTTTGTTTTGAGAAGAGTGTGAAGCAAATTGAAAGAAATGATTATTTAGATTTTTACTATGAGACACAGATTGGTGCAATGGAAAAGTCTCTCAATTTGAATACAAAGACCTGGGTTCAAATCCTTGGATTTGCTTTTAATCAGGTGGAAGGCCACAGGCAAGTCATTTCACCTTTTATGCCTCAGTTTCCTCATTTAAAATGTAATCTAGGGCCTTTCAATGATGCATTGTTGACATGGTCATCTCCTGGAGCTCACCCCCAAAGGAGTTATTTTCTTTCTCCTTCAGCTCATTGCTCCAACTTGGATTAATCCAGGGAAGTCTTCAAAATAAAACATGTGCATAACACAGTGCAACAGATTGATTTTTTGATAATAGATAGTTTATAAAGGATAAATAGACATTTATTAAGTACATACAATACCCCAAGCACTGTGCTACAAGATTACAATCTAGTGGGGAGATAACATGCAAACAAATATATATAAAACAAGCTATATACAGGATAAACAGGAAATAATGAAGAGATGGAAGGTAAAGAAATTAAGAAGGGTTTTCTCTGGAAGACTAGATTTTAGTTGGAACTTAAAGGAAGCCAGAAAGGTCAGAAGTTGGAGGGTAGAAGGGAGAACATTACAGGGATGGGGCACAGCTTGGATGAATACCCAAAGGCAAGAGAAACGAAGAATCTTTTTCATGAAATGGGCAGGAGGCCAGTATATCTGAATCAAAGGCACTAAGGTATAAGGTATACGAATACTGAAAACATCAGAAGGGGTTAGGTTATGAAGGGTTTTGAATGTCAAACAGCATGTTTGTATTTGTTCTTGGAAGCAACAGGAAACTACTGGAGTTTATTGGGCAGGGAGGTGAAGCAATCAGACCCCTACACTTTAGGAAAATCATTTTAGTGGCTGAATAGAGGGTGGACTGGAGTGGGGAGAGACTTGAAGCCAGCAGTCTGACACCAGCAAGCTAATGCAATAATCCAAGCATAAGGTTATGAAGGCCTGCACTAGAGTGATGGCAGTGTCAGAGAAGAGAAGAGGAAGTATTTAGGAAATGTCTCAAAGATGAAATTGACAGGTCTTGGCAAAAGATCAGATATGGGTGGTGAGAGAAAGTGAAAAATCCAAGATGACTTCTAAGTTGTGAGCTTGAGGTCCTGGGAGGATGCTGTCTGTCACCCCCTATACCGTGTTTCCCCGATAATAAGACACTGTCTTATTATTTTTTTTGGACAGAAAAACACCAGAGGGCTTATTTTCAGGGGAGGGCTTATTTTAATGAACATTGACAGCAATTTTAATAAACAGGTAAATGTGAACAAAAAAAATGTACCTTTATTCAATAAGCAAATCACTGGGGAAGAACAGGATGACACGCTCACTGCTGCAGCTCTGATTGGATGCAGCTCGGAGCACAGAGTGCGTTTCACCCGGGGGAGGGGGGGCTGTGCATACAGAGGGTACCATAATGTAGCGTGTAGCGCAGGGGATTACCTTCACTACAGTAGCAATCTCAATAGGGCTTATTTTCTGGGGAGGGCTTATTTTAGAGGAATCTTACACAGTAAGGGGAGGGCTTATTTTCGGGATAGGTCTTATTATCGGGGAAACACGGTAGTAGTAATAGGAAAGGTAGCAGAATGGAAAGCATTTGGGGGAATAGATAATCATTTCTGTTTTGGACAGAACAGTGTTTGAGTTTAAGATGTCTACAGGATATCCAGTTTGAGGTCTGAAAGGCAATTGGAGATATGGGATTGAAGGTCAGCAGAGAGACTGGAGAAGTATAGAGAATCATTAGCATGGATATAGGAATTAAATCTATGAGATCTGAGATCATCAGCTGATGTAGTATAGAGGGAGAAGAGAACAGGATTCAGAGGAAGCAGAACAGGAGTCATCCAATAAGTAGGAGGAAAACCAGGAGAGAATGGTGACCTGAAAACCTAGAAAAAAGAGAATATGAAGGAGGAGAGAATGATTCACAATGTCAAAAGTTATGGAGAGGTCAAGGTAAATGAGAATTGAGAAAAGGCCATTGGATTTGGCAGGTAAGTGATGATTAGTAACTTTGGAGAGAACAGTTCCAGTGTAACAATAAGATCACAAGCCAGATCATAAGGTGTTAAGAAGAGAGTGAGAGGGGAGAAAATGGAAGCACCTATTGTAGATGGCCTTTTCAAGGAGTTTAACTACAAAGGGTCCAAACTATTTATCCAATCATTTACTACTGTTTCCCTGTATGAACCTCCTATATGAACCAGATTTTGTTATCCCTAAAAACACATCTTTGGTATTTCTTTCTACCTTGACACCTTTGTACACACCATTCTTCTCATCTGAAACATTCTAGTCCTAGCCTCTATGTCAAAGTCCAATTAAATTATTACATCCTCTGTGAATGCCTGACACATGCTATACTAATGAATATATGATGATGACAATAATAGTAATGATGATAATAAAAAACAAAATTTTAGAAAGATTCAAGAGTAAAATCAATAGGCCCTCCATTCACATGAACTCAACCAACAAAACAAGTGCTGAAGAAGAGACAGAGTCATACAAATTTCTTTATGGAATCAAAAGGGTTTATGATGGTGATAAGCAAAAATTTACAAAAAGTTTATCTAGGAGTAGCCCAAACTTAGTCATCAATGAAAATCATTCAAGGAAAAGTTAGAAACTGTGTAACACGTCACTGAAGGCTATACCTAGCTAGCAAGATATAAAACTTGGTAACTAAAATCATACATCAGAAGTTGACTACCTTCCATAGACAGATGAAAATTCTCCATGAGACAAATGCAATACTCAAAAGATTCTTGAAAATTTTACTTTCAAACCATATTAGAACTGTACCATTATCAAAGATTAAACTGTTGCCAATAATCACCCAAACACTAATCCATAAAAACTCAAGAACTTTCTAATTGATTTTGTCACAATATATACTTATAATCTCCATGCTAAATTTTTCTCAAAGAAAAGTCCTTGAAATATGAAACCTAGCAAGAAATCAAAATCACATAAGATGGATTTATACATCACTTCTACCATGTTGTCTACTACTCAAGTTATAATGAGAATGTAATGAGTCTACATGGAGCTGAGTTTACTTTCTAATACTTTTATTCATCTACCAAAATGTTTTATCCATGTATACAATAGTCTGTAGAACTTCAATATAAAAAATAGGGTACTAACTTGTCCCAGGAGTATTTCTATTTGAATGCCATCAAAAAGATGAGGATGAGATTATGATAATAAATAGCTGATAATGCAGACAGCATTATTCTCATTTTGTAGATTAAGAAATTGGGACTTAACTAAGATGCTAAGCAATTCATCCATACTATAAGACTAGTAAGTGCCAACCTAGTAATGGATCACATTTATATAGTGCTTTGCAGTTTACAAATGAGTTTCCTTACAACAACCCTGTGAAATAGGCAGCAGAAACATTATTATATTCATTTTACAGAGGAATAAATTGAGGTTCAGGCGGCTAGGTGGTACAGTGGATAGAGTGCTGGGCCTGGAGTTAGGAAGACTCATCTTCCTGATGAGTTTAAATTTGGCCTCAGACACTTACTAGCTCTGTGACATTGGCAAGTCACTTAACCCTGTTTGCCTCAGTTCCTCATCTATAAAATGTGCTGGAGAAAGAAATGGCAAACCACTACAGCATCTTTGCCAAGAAAACCCCAAATGGGGTCACAAAGAGTAGGACACAACTGAAACAATTGAACAACAACAACAAATTGAAGTTCAGAGAATTTAAATTACATGCCCAGTCACATGACTAGTAAGTGGTCCAGGCTATATTCAAAGCATTCTTTGGACTCTAAGCCAAAAAGCCTTTCTACCATATCATGCCGCCTTTCCATCTCTTTATTTGTATGTCTCTAATTAGATTATCAAGCACTTAACCTCCCTGAGCTTCAGTGGTCTAGTACTTACTTATATCTCTTCCTTAGAATAAGCATAAGGGTGGTGCCACTTATTTGTATCTCCTTCAAGTACCTCTCACTTGTATTTGTTATCTCTGATAGAAGTTAGCACAAGAAAAGTATTTGTTGATTGACTGATATAAGCCCTAAAATGGGATGGGTGAGGGCAGCTGGTTAGCATCCCACCTCATTTCTAACATAAGCACTGTCTAGAGGCAGTCCTCAATGTTTCCCCTATCCAGTGGATGTATGGAAGAATAGTAACTGCCATTTTGCTTGTCCAAGGTCACTCACTAGCCGAGAGAGTTCTCTTTTTTTTTATCATGCCTAGCTTCCTACAGACCTCACTTAATAAAAATTAACTCAAACTGATAACATAAGTAAGCTTTTTGTTTTGTTACCCTGACAGAAATAGCCCACTTGGTCGTTGTTGCTCTCCCTGAACACTGGCTTGAAAGTCTAGATTTAATTTGAATGCCAAGACATTGCCAAACAGAGATTAGTAAGACTCATTATTCATAAACAAAACTTCAACGGAGACTTCCCTTGTTAAAGGAAGTGAGCCAGATTCGTCACAGATGATTAGAGTTACAAATGGAAATGCTTTTGGCATCATGTTAAACCCTGCTGAGCAAAGTCAGTGAGAGGAGCACTAAGGAATTAACAACTACAAAACAAAACAACAACAACAAAAAGCCAACGCCTCTTAAAGTTCTGTTTAAAAAATAAAAAGACTCTGTCTTCAATGACGAATGTTGTTAATTATATTTGTGATAAAATTAAATAGAAATATATCCCTGAATTGCAGCCTTTGAAGGTCCTCTGGACCTTACCCAGATGAATTGGCAACTGACACTAAGACATTTATCAGTTGTATCATACAGGGCAAGTCACTTAACCTTTCTGCCTCAGTTTCTTCATCTATAAAATGAGGAAGCTGGACTAGAAGACCTTTAAGGTCCCTTCCAGTTCTAAATCTATGACTGAGAGTGTTTAGTCACAGAGGTATAGAACTTAGAAGAAATCTCAGAGATCATCCATCTGACACCCAAATGCATGAAGCCTATGCACAATTACCCTCATAGATGATGAGGTATGGGCCAATAGATAGTTCTTAGGAATTTGAGAATAGTCTGACCAACTCTTTACTTAAATCCTGAAGTGAAAAGAGCATGGGACTTTGAGACAGAGGTGCTTTTTCTAGCCCTTTAATTTCCTATATTACTTTGAACTACTTACTTCTTTTCCCCTCTTCAGTGTTGGCCACTACTATCTGCCCCTTCCTCATAAATACTCTTTGTTCTTTGCATCTTTGTGATACTGCTCTCTCCTGGTTCTCATTCTGCCGCAGTCTCCTTTGCAGGATCATCATACATGCTCTGCCCCATACTTATGGGTGTATTTCAATGCTATGCCCTCACCCTTCTCTTTTTCTCTCTCAGTAAACTCTTGAGCTCACACTAGTTCAAGCATTATTTCTATGCAATTGACCTACAATTTACATATTCAAGCCTTCACTTCACTCCTGCATCATCAGTTGACATCTTTACCTGGATATCCCATAGACATTTAGAACTCATCACATTCAAAATGGAACAAATTATCTTTATTTCTAAACACATCTCTCCTCCAAACTTCTATATTTCTATCAAAAAATCTATTAACTTATGATCATACACATTTGCTACTTGGGAGTCATCTTTGAATCCTTACTGTCCCTCATCCTCCACATCCAATCATTTGCCAAATCTTATTATTTTCTCTCTCCCTCCACAAATGTCTCCAACAAGTATCCTCCTCTAGATTAACATAGTCATGACCTCATTTTAGACCCTTGTCATCTCAGTCCTAGACTGTTATGACAACCTCCTTATTGAATTCCCATATTTTGATCTCTTTCCTCTCCAATTCAACCTCCACAGAGCTGCCAAAGTAATCTTCCCAAAGCAGAAATTTTTCCATACCTTTAACCTGCTCAAGAAATTTTCCTGAGATCCTACACTTAACATCTTTCATAATTTGGCCTCCATCTACTTTTTTTGTTTGTTTGTTTTTAAGCAATTGGGATTAAGTAAATTGCTCAAGGCTACACGGCCAGGTGTTTCTGGGTGGGTGCTAAGTGTCTGAGCCCGTATTCAATTCCTGGTCATCCCGATTCTGGGGCTGGTGCTCTTACTCACTGTGCTACCTGGATGTCTACTTTTCCAGGCTTACAAACTCAATGTCTCAACCAAACTGGTTCCATTTCTTTGCATGCACTGTAGCTTATCAATAGCCTTCCTAAAATGTAGTGTCCCAAAATGAACACAATATCTCAGATGTGATCTAACAATGGCAGCTAACAGCAGGGGCTATCTTCTCCAAATTCCTAGAAGATACGGTTCTTTTAATGAAGTCCAATATCACATTAGAAGTCATTAAAGATGGACAGCAGACTCAAGAACCAAGAAGAGCTGAATCCAGTTTGGAGTTCTGAGAAAGATTGGCTGCGTGATTTTAAACAAGGCACTTAAATTCTCAATGCTTGAGACAATTATCATTCCCTGTCCATTCCCTGTCATACTACATATAAGCCTCACAACCACCTTATGAAACAGATACTATAGCTATTGTTAACTTCATTTTACAGATGAGGAAACTGAAACTCAAAATATTTTAATTATTTGCCAATTTTCATATACCATGTTTTGCTTTTAGGTCTAAACCTGTGATTTATTCAATAGAGGGTATTCCAGGTGTGAACACTACCTCCATCCATGCAGATCAGCAACTTTTCAATAAACTATAGCCCTGAATAAAGAGTTGCCAGGAACACCAAGACACTATATAGACTTGACATGTCTATAATTGCATATTATTAAGTATCAAAGGTAGAATTTGAACCCAGATTTCCCACACTCTGTGGCCAAAAGGGCTACCTGCTTGTCCTCCAAAAAAAGATTATATGGGGTACATAAGCATTACCAGGTGAGAGATTACCTGTAATGGGTAATGTAAGCTCCTAGAGGGCACAGACAATTTCATTTTTTCTCTGCATTATCATTACATAGCACAATAGCTATGAAACACATTGTTTGTTGAATGGAATTGAAGGATCGGAGGAGAAAAAGCTCAGTAATGCTGTTTGGTGAGAACATGTTAAGGACAAATAGAGTACTGTATCTTTATTCAGGAAAAGTATCCCCTCAAACCTAGCAATTCTCTCAATTCTAAATCCTAAACATTTTTATTTAATGGTAGCAGAGAGTCCAGATTCATTACTTTAAGAGTGCAGGGAATCGGGGCGGCCAGGTAGCACAGCAAGTAAGAGCACCGGCTCCAGTGTTGAGAAGACCTGGAGATTGAATCCCGGGCTCAGACACTTAGCCCCCACCCAGAAACACCTGGCCGTGTAACCTTGAGCAAGTTACTTAACCCCAATTGCTTAGGGGCAGCCAGGTGGCTCAGCGAGTAAGGGCACTGGCTCCAGTGTTGGGACGACCTGGAGATCGAATCCCAGGCTCAGACACTCAGCACCACACCCAGAAATAACTGGCCGTGTAACCTTGAGCAAGTTACTTAACCCTGATTGCTCAAAAATAAAAAAAAATTAAAATAAAAAAAAAAAAGAGTGCAGGGAATCACAGTACAATAAGTCCATTTACTAATGCAGATTAGTAAATCTTCTATAATTTAAGATCATAGGATTACATATTTAAAACTGGAATAGACATAAGAAACCATCTTAGACCAAGTGTCTCATTTTGTAGGTCAGGAAAACAAAGTCCAAGGAGGTTAAGTGATTTGCCTAAGATCATATAGCTAGTAAGTTTCAGGGGTGAAACTGAACTCAGATATTCTGACTACAGTATTCTTTCTATTGTACCATATTTTCATTAAATCATGCCTAATTTTTTTCTCTTTTCAATACACTTTGCTTTATACCACATTTCCAAGACTTAAGTTGTCTGGGACACTGACAAGGTGCAAATTGAGGATGTTCACACAGTTAAAATGTGTCAGAGACAGAACTTGAACCCAGGTTTCCATGACACCAATAGCAGCCCTCTATCCATTATGCCACACTGACCCTCAATCACAAAGATTTTGAGTACAGTAATTTAACTTAACTTTAATTCCCATTTTCTTTGCAATACATAAAGTACTTCCTTCTCATAGAACACATTAACACATGGTAAGATCAATCACATAGTGTCAGAAATCTGACATCTCACTTTTTAGAGTAATCAGAGAATTTCAAAAGTAGAAGAAATTGTAGTGACCATCTATTCTAATTTGTAACTGAAAAAGAGTTCTGTCTACAAAAGAGCTCACAAATCCTCTTCCATTGTTGGTAGGCACTCTCTCCTCAACTCTCTCTTACCTTATACGTGAAACGTTTTCCAATCCTATAATTACTAGTGCTTTCACTTACTTCACAATTAACTCTTTTGTATTTAATCTATATTCACTTATGTATACATATTATCTTCCATGATAGAATACTATCTCTTTGAGGGCAGACACTATTTTTTTTTGTCTTTTTTTGTCTTCATATCCCCAAGACTTACACAGTTCCTAGCCCTTTGGTCGTTAATAAAGCTTGATGATTTGATTGTATGATTCATAATCCAGACATTGCTGGAGGACTCCAATAAGGGGACACCCATGACTAGTTGAGGCAGTCTCTCTTTCACTTTTGGATATCTGAGTGTATTTTTGTCCCCCACATCAAGGCTAAATTAGCTTCTTTGCACTTCTACAATTGCTACCAGTTCTGCCACCTGAAACCAAACCCAAGTCTAATCCCTCTCCCATATGACAACTGGTGAACTACTTGAACAAAGCTTTCACATTCCCCTTGATTCTTTTGTTCTCCAAACTAAACATTCCTAGCTTTTTCAACAAATACTCATATAACATGGACTCAAGTCTCTTCACCATTCTGGTTGCCTTTCTCTGGATATTGTTCAGTTTATCAATGTCTTTCTTTATAAAGCAGTGGAGGGAAGACCTAGAACTGAAAACAATACTCCAATTAGGTTCTAAACTTATTCCCAGACAGAATACCGTGTTTCCCCGATAATAAGACACTGTCTTATTAATATTTTTGGACAGAAAAACACCAGAGGGCTTATTTTCAGGGGAGGGCTTATTTTAATGAACATTGACAGCAATTTTAATAAACAGGTAAATGTGAACAAAATTGTACCTTTATTCAATAAGCAAATCACTGGGGAAGAACAGGATGACGTACTCACTGCTGCAGCTCTGATTGGATGCAGCTCAGAGCGCGGCGTGCGTTTCACCTGGGGGGGGGGAACGGTGCATACAGAGGGTACCATAATGTAGTGTGTAGCGCAGGGGATCACCTTCACTACAGTACCAATCTCAATAGGGCTTATTTTGGGGGGAGGGCTTATTTTAGAGGAATCTTACACAGTAAGGGGAGGGCTTATTTTCTGGATAGGTCTTATTATTGGGGATACATGGTAGGTCTGGAAAATGCTCTCTGAAGAACAAGGTTCTCACAGAACTAATCAGAATGACATGCATTAACCCTGTAAGAGTCTCCTACTTATTATGGATACTAAATCATTTTTATTACCTAGCAGTACCCATAATGAATTATACCCCACACAATACATGCCAGCTGAGTATAAATGGGTACAATTACCCACCCAAAAAACCCCAAAACAAAACAGACCAAGCCAAAAGAGGATCTGTCCCTGTAATGCAGCACTGCCAGGGGTATTGATGTTCCATGACAGCTGGAAATGTTTGCCCGGGTAGCTGCTTGATCCCATCATAGGGTATACCCCAAACTATGTCACATGGTATGAAGTGACAGGATTCACCCATAATAAAGAACTGCCCACGTAAAAGGAGGATCCATCCAGGTACTGCAGCACTGTGATGGGAGTTGATACCACACAAAGAGCAGGGGGTTCTTGCCCAAGTACTTGCTTCCTCTAACCCAAGAGCTAAATATTCAATGAACATTTTGTCTGAACAACAGTCAGAATGCCCCAGCAGAAAAGACAACACTGGCTTGGTGAGCAGATTCACTATTTTGCACTTTTAGTGACTTTTCCAGAGGTGCACCTAGAAAGAGATCAGAGGTGGTCTGGTAGCCCCTGCAACTCTTATTAGAGCCCAGGTTTATAGGAAATGGCTTTGTGGGGCTAACTAAGTCCTATCCTTCACCTGTCCTTAGATTACCTTTTTGTGACACTTTTAAACATTTATCAGAAAGAAACAATTCTCAGTTCTCTGTCTCTGCCAACAAATTGGTAAGGTTTTTGCCACTTATGGAGTAGGGAGAATGTTTTGCCTTCCTTATGTCTGGCAATATCATTTTTAGTCAGTCTACTCAGAAAATTGGGGTCTCGAGTCAATTAGAATGTACTCCACTACTCTCACAAATCACAATGCAATCACCAGGTTAGCTAAATATTTGTGGTTATAAATTGATGATTCTTTGATGTCCAAAAGCCTAATCAAGACGTAATTTTTAAAGTGGGTTTCTTGCTCATTATGCAGGATAATTTATATTAAATAGGTCACAGTAGAAAGATTCACACCTGCTCTAAAAAAGTTTAAAATAATAATAATAATGAAACAACTAATATTTACATAATGCTTACTATGTGCCAAGCACTGTGCTAAGTGCTTTACAATTATTATCTCATTTGATCCTCACAATAACTTTGAGAGATAGGAAACTGAGGCATTAAGTGACTTTGATTGGGGTAGCACAGCTAGGAAATATCTGAGACCAGTTTTGAACTTGAGTCCTGCTGACTTGAGGTCTGATGCTCTCTCCACTGTTGCCTCTAGCTGCCCAAGAAGAGTAGTTCTATTTCTACCTGCAGCCCCAGACTCCCCCTTAGTACTTTCACCAAATTCTACTGATATCAGACTTTCTAATCTAATCCAACACAGAAAATCCATTCAGAAATTCTCTTAAAGAAAGTTATTAAGGTAGAACTAGATGCTATACCATTTAAAAATGTGGGGCTCTTCCAGTCAAATTCTCCTCCTTCATTATGCTTACAAGGGTACAGGATGGTACCATGGCCATACTACCAGAGAGTAAGGTCTGATATTCTTTACTCAGTGGGAAAGTTTTTAAGTATTGGGTCACTGCCTCATCATCATAACAGTAGTAGTAGTAGCAGCAGCAGCACTAGCACCAGAAGCAGCAGTTTTAGTAGTGCTAGTAGGTACAGGTTTAGATATAGTAGCAGAAGTAGTAGAATTATAATTATAGTAGCAGTAAGAATAAAAATAATAATATTAGCATTTCTTTTTTTTTCTTTTTTGTTTTTTTGGAGGGCAATTGGGGTTAAGTGACTTGCCCAAAGTCACATGGCTAGTAAGTGTGTCAAGTGTCTGAGGCCGGATTTGAACTCAGGTCCTCCTGACCCCAGTGCCAGTGCTCTATTCACTGTACCACCTAGCCACCCCTTATAATAGCATTTCTATGTAGTTTTTTTTTTTTAAGCAATCGGGGTTAAGTAACTTGCTCAAGGTTACATGGCCAGTTATTGTTTCTGGGTGTGGTGCTAAGTATCTGAGCCTGGATTTGATCCCCAGGTCATCCCGACACTGGAACCAGTTCTCTTACTCGCTGTGCTACCTGGCTGCCCCTATATAGTGTTTTAAGGTTTGTAAAGTATTTTACAAATATCTCATTTTTTTTTTGCCACAACAACTATAGAACTAGGTATTATTTCTGTTGTTCAAGATCAGCTAGCCTAGGGTTCTAAGTCTGGAGAAGGACAATGTAATAAACCTTAGGCCACAGCTAAAAGTAGTACTGGAAGAAGAAGAAGAAGAAGAAGAAGAAGAAGAAGAAGAAGAAGAAGA
>NW_027187391.1:58717009-58751178 GCF_028583685.1 Petaurus breviceps papuanus
AGAAGAAGAAGAAGAAGAAGAAGAAGAAGAAGAAGAAGAAGAAGAAATACTGGTAAAATTGGAGACCTTTCAGGTATTGAAGGGGAGGAGGGACTAAAACCCTACACAACCTCCTCACTCTGAGTGTGATATATAAAATGTTATTAAATTAGTGTAATTAGTGAAAAGGCAATATGACATAATGGATAAGAGAGCCAGCCTCAAAATCAAGAAGACTGAGAAGACTCTCACTTCTGATACATACCAGCTGTGACCCTCACTTAACACTCAATGATTTGGGCAATTCTCTAAGAGAGGGGTCCTTAACCTGGAGTCCATTGGCCCATGAATAGACTTCAGGGAGTCTGTGAACTTAGATGGCAAAAAATTATGTTTTTGCCTCAATATAATTTGTTTTGTGATCTTATGTATGTTACTTTATGCATTTAAAAACGTTCTTATGTTTTACATGATTGCACATGTATGACCTATATCAGATTGCTTCCCATCTCAGGGAAGTGGGAGGGGAAGAAGGGAGAGAGAAAGAGAATTTGGAACTCAAAACTTTTTTAATGTTAAAATTTGTTGGAGGTGGAGTCAAGATGGTGGAGTAGAAAAAAGGACTTCCACACAGCTCTGGCTTCCACCTCCTCCAGTTCATGTAAAAAATAACTTTAGGAAAACTTTGGAGCTAAAGAACCCACAAAATGACAGAGAAAAGCTAACCACTCACTGAAGACAGCCCAGAAGGAAGCAGCCAGCACAGCAATCTGGGAACAAAGCACAGCACAACAGGACCCAAGTCAAGCCCTGACTTCAGATCACAAGAAGCTGTGGCAGTTTCCAGAATTATCAACTCATAGATGCTAAGGACAAAGTGAGAGGTCAGTACAGTTTGGACTTTAGGACCCGGGAATTCCAGAGTGAGGTCTGGCCTTTGCCCCTGGGGCAAGAAACAACTGAGGCTCCACAGCCATGCAGCCGCCCACTTTGTGGCTGCTTCAGAGCTCCTGGCCTACAGATTGTGGGGGGGATGTAATGTAATGCCAAGGAAAGGCAACTTCCCAAGGTTCAAAATACCAGCATAGGTGCTCTCCATTTTATTCAGTGACCAACCAAGAACAGAGAAGATCAAAACATGACATCATTCAAAATACAGCATTTACTAAGTGTGACTAAATAATCTCCAAGTACTACCCCACCCCAGGACCTTCCATTCATTCAATCAATTACAAAGTACCTGTTCTAAATACTACTCCACCCCTAGGCTGTACCTTCATTTAGTCCATCACAAAACCCCTTTTCTCAAATGGAGATTAGTTTCTAATCTAAGTAAAGTACATTCATTTGTTCAACCATAGAACACAAAAAGGTCAAAAGTTCCCCACCCCTGGATCACAATTGAATCTACCCCAGAGTTACATCAAGCTTAAGCACAGCACTTAATACCCAAATGGAGGTCTTTTCTTCATCTTGACAGGAGGCAAGTTCTCAGCAATCTTAGTTCCTGGGGAGACAAGGCTTAGCAAGGCCACAAGATACATTGCCAGTCTCTTCATTAATTCATCCTCTGTCTGCAGAACAGTCCTAGAACCCTTGAAAACATTAGCAAAACCCTCTCCCAGGATTTCTGTAAACATACAACAAGAAAATCCTTCTTCAGGGCTTCTGAACCAACAGAAAGGTTCCCAGACCCCTGAAACCACAGCACTGTCCTTCACCAGTGGACAGTATTCACTCTCTGTCTGCAGGACAGTCTCAGTAGCTCTGAACCAACAGAAAGGTTCCCAGACCCCTGCAACAACAGCACTGTTCTTCACCAGTGGACAGTATTCACACTCTGTCTGCAGGACAGTCTCAGGAGCTCTTAGCCAACAGCCAGGTTCCAGGACTTCTTCAACAGGACTGTCTTTCACCAGTGGACAAATCTGGCAAAACACCATCAAAACAGACAGACAAAGTACCAGCAAAACAGCCATATCTCCTCAGTCCTTGGCAGCTCTGGGGACAGGTCTCAAAAGTCCAAGGTGATTCAAAGTGGCCCCCAGCAATCCTCTCAGTCTCTCTCTCTGCCTCCATGAGGGTGCTGCTTCCAAAAAGTTCTTCTGCCTCTCTCTTGTGTCTCTCCAAATCTACGTCACCAGCTCCTCCCAGTTCAGGACTCTCTTTTCACATCAACAAGTCCATTCCACAGGTGGGATTAACAAGCTCTGGGTTTTAACACAATCAATTTGAAAAGCAAGCCAATACAGGGGAATCTTTATATTCCATTACTATCACAAGGGACCAAGTGACCAGTCTGAGGGGTAATCCGTCTTGCCTTAACCTGCTTGGATCTGAATTGCTGTCTAGGGTGGAAGTCCTGGGGTGCATGAACAGTCTGCCAGAGTGTGTGGAGGCTTCAGAGAGGGCACCCAACTAATAGCTCCAGCAGCTGTGAAAACCCCAGCTTTGGGGATAAAACTCCCCCTTCTGTTAGCAAAGTTCTACTGTGACAAAAGGCTCAAAAGTCAAGTAATTGAGTGGCAACATGAGCAAGCAAAGGAAGCAAAGCAAACAGAACATTACAATTTTAGACTCCTATTTTGGGGGCAAAAAGGATCAAAGCATGGAACAGGAGGAAGACAGTGAAGTCAGAACTCCTGCACCAAAACCTTCCAAGAAAAATATAACCTGGTTACAGGAGCTTAAAAAGGATTTGGAAAACCAAATAAGAGAAGTGGAGGAAAAATTGGGAAGAGAAATGAAAATGATACAAGAAAATTATGAAATGAGAGTCAACAACCTGATTGACGAAAATAACACCTTAAAAAATAGACTAACTCAGATAGCAAAATCGGCTCAAAATGGCAATGAGGAGAAGAGTGCCTTAAAAAGCAAATTTTCCTGATGGAAAAAGAATTTCAAAAGCTTACTGAAGAGAATCATTCCTTCAGAATTAGCTTGGAGCAAATGGAAGTTATGAGAAAACTATTAAACAGATCCAAACAAATGAAAAAAATAGGAGGCAATGTGAAATATCTCATTGGAAAAACCACTGACCTGGAAAATAGATCCAGGAGAGATAATTTAAAAATTATATGAACCTGAAAGCCATGATCAAAGAAAGAACCTAGAAATCATCCTTCATGAAATTCTAAAGGAAAATTGGCCTGATGTTTTAGAACCAGAGGGCAAAATGGAGGTTGAAAGAATCCATCAATCACCTCCTGGAAAAGATCCCAAAAAGAAAACTCCTAGGAATATTATAGCCAGGTTCCAGAGTTCCCAGATCAAGGAGAAAATATTACAAGCAGCCAGGAAGAAACAATTTGAATATTATGGAAACACAATCAGGATAACTCAGGATCTGGCAGCTTCCACAATGAGGGATGAAAGGGCTTGGAATATGATATTCCGGAGGTCAAAGGAGCTGGGATAAAAACCAAGAATCACTTACCCAGCAAAACTGAGTATAATGTTTCAGGGGAAAATATGGTTATTCAGTGGAATAGAGGACTTTCAAGCATTCTTGATGAAAAAACCAGAGTTGAATAGAAATTTGACATTCAGATACAAGAAGCAAGAGAATCATGAGAAGGTAAACAGGGAAAAGAAATCATAAGGAACTTATCAAAGTTGAACTACTTATATTCCTACATGGAAAAATGATAATTGTAACTTATGAAACTTTTCTCAGTATGAGAATAGTTGAAGGGAATAGAAATGTGTGTATATGTGTGTGTGTGGCTACATAGGAGGGTATATGGGTGTATAAATACATATATATATATGAGTGTGTGTATATATGTGTACAGGTATACATAGACAGAGGACACAGGACCAATACTTAAAAGGTGAAATTAAGAGGTAAGAGAGGAATATAATGAGAGGAGATGGGGAGAGACAGAATGGGGTAAATTATATCATATAGAAGAGGCAAGAGAAAACTGGTACAATGAAGGGGAAGAACAGGAAGGCAAAAGTGAAGGAGTCATCCTTACTCTCATTGAATTCGGCTTAGGGAGGGAATGACATACAAACTATAATAGGGTATCTCACCCTACAGGATAAACAGGGAAGGGGAAGAGAGGGGGAATAATGGAAGGGAGGGCAGGCTGGGGCAGGAGGGAAGTTGGAAGCATCTACTTTTGAAAAGGGATGGGATCAAAGTAGAGAATAGAACAAGTAGGGGGTGTGATAGGATGGAGGGAAAAATACTCAGTCTTTCACAATATATCCACTATGGAAATGTTTTGCATACCTACACATGTACAACCTATATTGAATTGCTTATCTTCCCAGTGAGGGTGGGTGAAGAGGGAGGAAGGGAAAGAATCTGGAATTCAGAGTTTGAAAATCAAATGTTTAAATATATATATATACATATTATTATTATTATTATTATTATTATTATTATTTTACATGTAACTGGGAAATGAGATATACAGGCCCTACTGGAAAATCAGAGGGGGCATGGGGGAACATATGGGAGAGAGCAGATTGGAGGAGGGGATATTCAGTGGGATCTCTGTTTTGGGGTGGTGGGCAGGGAAAAATGGGGAGAACATTTGTAACTCAAAATCTTGTGGAAATGAATGATGTAAACTAAAAAAAAGAGAGAAAAATGTTAAAATTTGTTTTGATGCATATTTATGGGAAAACACAATCTTATGCTAAAAAAATGAAATGGGGGTCTTTATCAAACAAACAAAATGAAAACAAAATAAACAAAAAAGTAAATAAACTGAGTTCTAGGATTGATACTGATTAGCAGGGTCACCTTGAGCCAGTCATTTAATTATCCGTTTTCTTCATTTGTAAGATGTCATAGATAACATAACAATTTTTAATGCACAAGACTAATCTTGCTTCTGCTCTTCTCAAAAGCCTTCAATGCCTTCCCATAACCAAGTGAAAAGAAGAAAAAAGAAAGAAAGAAAGAAAAGGAAGGAAAGAGAAGGTAACACAAAAGAAAGAAAGGGAAGAGAAGGAAAGGAAATGGAAGGAACAAGAATTGTACTTTGAATCAGAAAACCTATATATGAGTTTCAGCTTGGTCAATGATTAGCTTTTTTGCTTTGGGAAAGTAACCTCACCTATCTCAACCTCAGTTTCTCAATCTATAAGATAAGGTACTCAATGATCTCTAAGGTTCCATCCAGAGTGTGTGTGTGTGTGTGTGTGTGTGTGTGTGTGTGTGTGTGTGTACACACATATGTGGACATAATGTGACTATATATAATACTATATGTCCATACATATATAAAACAATATATAACTGTATATATTGTTCTGCCCACCATTTCACTGCAGAGCATCCAGGGAGGGCAAGCAGGATGATGAAACCCTAAAGATCATGTCAGTTAAGGATTAGTTGAAGGACAACATTTGGACTGGAAAAGAGAAGGCTTAAGGGTGATGTGATAACTGCTTTCAAGTATCTGAAGCATTGTCATGAGGAAAAGGATTAGCTCTTCTTGGCTCCAAAAGTTAGGAATAGGAACAATGGATGGAATTTCAAAGAGGCATTTTCCCAATAATTTAGGCTGTCCAAACAGGAATAGGCTACATTGGGAATTCCAGGGTTTCCTTCATGGTTGTACTGAACCAGTTCAAATCAGCTTAAGAGAGGTGTTAAATTTTCAGTGTGAATATTTATACTTCTGGAATAAGCAGGTGCTACAAATCAAGAATTTTATTTTTATTGTCTAGATTTAAGAAAGTGATGGAGAAAACGTTGATAATGTAGATTAATTTAAACATGTATTTGGATACTTGGTTTTTTCTTGGAAAGTTGTTAAACATCTAGGAACACATTCATGCTTCCTTTTTGTAATGGTAATTGGAATTTGAAGATCTTCCCTGCCCCTTAATTATTCTAGGGAATTTGAGGACCTTCCTTGATTTGAAAATATACTCTGCCCCCAATAGGCTGAATGTGGTCACATGGAGCCTGTGGTGGTAGGGGTTTGCTGAAGGGTAGAGCAGAGCCCAACACTTAGAGAAGCTTACTTAGGGGAAGCTTGTTTTTCAGGAAGACCCACACCTTGTTACTTTGTAACTGGGCAGTGGGTCAGGAGGGCTGTGACATTCTCTGACCCTGAAGAAGGCTATATATACCCTAAGGTGAGGTTTTGCTTTGGGGTTCACTTTAGGAAGAGCTGTATGATTTGGCCAGATGAGATTCTGGGCAGCCGATGAGGCTCCCCCCACCCCAGGCTTTGAAAACCCAGATATTTGGTGCTTCTCTCTCTGGTGACTAACTGTATGGATGTAATGGTCAGACAGCTAGAAGCCCTGTCTGTTGATCTACTGAATTGTGTTATTTTCTCTGTCTGTATTTTTTGTTTGCTTGTAATTTCTGTTTGTATTTTCTCTGAAGTTCAGGATGCTGACTTTTTCCCCAGGTAAATGATGTATGTTTGATTAAACTAAGATTGTTAACCCATTTTTGAGTTGCTTTATTTTAGAAAAGCAGATCAAAGAACCTGAGCTAGCAGCCATCCTGGGTATGCTCGGGTGCTTGTTCCTTAGGAATCTTTAAGAAAAAATATTGAATGACCTCTTGTCCAGTATGTCAGAGAGAAAATTCTTATTCAAGCACATGTTGGGCTAGATTTCCTCTGAGATGTCTTTCAATTCTGAGATTCTGTGATTTTATGGCTATATAATCTCCAAAGTCTTCTGCAGCTTTAAAATACAATGACTTTGTTAGAGTCAGTCCATATTATTGAGCAAAATACTAACTGCAATATAAGACCTGGCTTTGAGTACTAGCTATGATACTTAATAACTATGTGATTATGAGCAATTCCCTTAAATGTATTGAGCATCAATTTCCTCATTTCGAAAACGGGAGTAACAATTGCATTACCTGGCACTCTGGGTTACTGGGAAGAAATCCAAGGTATTATTATAAAATAAAATTATGAATCAAAAAAAAAGAAAGAATATGCAGTCCTCACCAGGAAGTCCTAACCTTGCACTCTGGTTGTGGTGATATAGCATGTGTATGAAACACCCTTACAGCAATATATCAAGGGGTATAAATTGATGCAGCACAAATTAAGGATACAAAAATCTGAGGTGATAAAAGATAGGGAAAGGTAGATAATGAGATATGAATGAAGAATGAAGGTATGAACAAATGAATGAAAAAGTACTTATTAAGCAGTTGCTGAAGTGTTGGAGATACAAATTTAAAGAAAGAGTATTTACCTTCAAGAAGCAGAAGAAGATAGCATGTAGGGGAGTGATGACCTGGGATGGGGAGGTGGAAAGCAGATAGGCACATAATAAAATGGCCAGAGTGGATGGTCAGATTGGATGTGAAGATATAGAATGGTTTAAGTCTGGGCCAGCAGTAGTTATGCTGGGCTCAGTAAATTAGTTTATACACACAATCACAAAGCAACCCATTCATACTCTTGGGTTGAAGTTCTAAAGATGAATAGATTAACTTCCCCAGAGACTAAAGGCATAGGTATCAGTTAAAGCTCAGGATTAATGGGAAGCATTTTGATCTACTGGAAAGAATACTATCTCTGGAATCACAGGACCTGGATTCAAAACCTGTGTGACCTTGGGCAAATCACTTAATATTCCTGGGTTTCAGTTTCCTCATTCATAAAATGAATCTAAGGTCTCTTCTAGTTGTAGATATATGATTTATGATCATATACCTGCAGAAAAAAAATGAGTAAAAAATTCAATCATTTTTTAAATTTCTATTTCTAGTATTCAGGAAAACTAAGTTAAGTAGTCTACTTATTAGAGCCATTAAACTGATACCTAAATTGCAAAATTTGAATTTCTCAAGAAGTTTGTTCAAATTTTCCACCACTAGCTGCTACTCCAACTCAGACATTTTCATCCACTGGGGCCATGCAGAGGACTCGCTCACTCTTCATCTCCACCTCCCAGCTTCCCTGGCTTTCTTCAAGTCCCAGGTAAAATCCCACCTTCTACAGGAAAACTTTCCAAATCCTCTTTAATTCTAGTGTCTCCCCTTTGTTGATTACGCCTTATCCTTCCTGTCTATAGCTTATTTATACATAGTTATGTGAATGTTGTCTCTCCCATTAGAATGACTTCTAGGGTAGAGGCTGACTTTTTTTTTTATCTTCAGAGTTGCACAGGACTTGGTATAAAGTAGGTCCTTCATAAATGTTTATTTACTAACTAACTTTCTCTAGCCCAACCATATACAAATATTTCAAATATCTGAACTTAAAAGATTGATACTAAAACTTAAGAAAATAATAATTTGAACTTTTTGCAGAAATAATGGATAATTAATGAGACTACATTTTCTTTGAATTGAACTACTCTCAAGAAAAATCAAACCTTACTTACTGACTTTTACATCCAAATGACCAACTAAATGTGAAAAGGTTTTGTCTATTTTAATTCTTTCAAGCTACTCATATCTAACAGCATTTTCTAGAGGATGTTTTCTTTTAATACAACATATAATCACTTTAGTTGCAAAGTTGCACATCCCAAGCAATTTCGACTTTCTGGTCCCTGCTTATCAGGATATATGGTTTGCTATACAAGCTTTGTTGTAATGATTCAGTTACTTTTCAGTCATGTTTGACTTTGCATGACACCATCTGGGTTTTTCATGGTGAGGATACTAGAGTGGTTTGCCATTTCCTTCTCTAGCTCATTTTGTAGAAGAGGAAACTGAGGCAAACAGGGTTAAGTGACTTGCCTAGGGTTCACTAGCAAGTATCTGAGGCCCAGATTTGAACCCTGGAAGATGAGCCTTCCTGACTCCAAGCCCAGTGCCCTAAATATTGTGCCACCTAGCTGCCCTTTGGTACACAAGCTGGCTTGGTTTTATTAGCATGAAATTTTCTACAGCCAGGAAAATGTATCTACTTGAACAGAAAGAAGTGTCCCCAGTTTATAATATATCTGCTTAGTTCACCCACCCCAAAATATACCCATCACATAATGATAGCATCTTGAAGTGAAATTTCATCAACTAAAAAATGAGGAATTGGGATTAGATGACCTCTGAGGTCTCTTCCCAGGTCTTACCATGTGCCCTGAGATTACAGAAAATGGCGAAGTGGCCATCGGTCCACTGGACCTGGCCAACCGCCCTACACTCAGTCCTTCTACCTGTGTTGTTTTTCCTTATTAGAATATCAACTCAAAGAGAGCTGGGAGTGCTTTATTTTCATTTGTTTGTTTGTTTGTTTTGCTTTGCTTTTAAATTTGTATCCCCAGGGTTAACACAGTACTTGGCATATGGTAAATATTTAATAAATGCTTTTACTTTTATTCATTCTGGCTCTAGATCTATTATCATATGAGATTGGATTATATCTCTTCAAATGTCCCTTCCGACCCTACATCTATGGTTCTTATGACCACTCTGGTCACAGTTACTTATTTTAAAAATATATCCTATCACAATCAACAAGCTTTTATGCACTCTCACTCTTCATCTACACCTCCTGTCTGTCCATGAGGTTATCCTCAGAACTCTAGATACAGTGGGGCACATGAGGGTATTGCTATATATTTGTTTAAAATCTCCCAAACATCCTCAATCATCAACCCCCTTAGTTATTTAGTACACAATGAGCAGGACATAACATTGCAGTTAATTCATTCTTAAGTAGCAATCTGAGGTTTTGTTAGTTTGTTCTAGAAATGTTGGAGAATAGGGGATATTTTGCAACTTTGTACCTCTTAGCTTGTTGAATGGTGATGGGGGTGGGGGAAGAAAATGAAATGTAAGGGAAAAAAGATATGCCCAGTATTTTCTATGTTTCTGTCTGGTGACACTGGCTAGCTGAAGCACCAGACCAGCCAACAATAGTATAATAACTTATGAAAACAGTCATTGGCTAGCCTAATGCATTAGCAATTCAGGGAGCCAATGATACTTCTGGAAGTAGGGAATGATAATAGTCTTTTCTTCTCCATTTTGATACATCTTATATCTAATTCTGGGACTCAAATAGTACAAAATCCCTGAATATATTCCTGATTATACTGTATTTTTGCACATTTTTAGAATTTCATTCCTATATTAATATACAGACACTAGTCAGTTACTCAGAGAAAGGATATTAAAGTATGGGTTTTGGCAAAAAGACAACCAGAAAAATTTCTGGGTTCACTTTACATATTCATAGGAAAGGTAATAATAGGAAACATATGGTTTGTAATAATAATAGTAGAAAACTGTTTACCCTAACACTATATTTAAAACGCAGCTAGTAAGAACATTCTAGGCCTAATTTTGTCTCTGAGAATGAAAAAGGACAGCATATGGCTAACGTTATGCAAGTCTACAGATTGCTTATGGAAAACATTATTTGTTTTTTGTTTCTTTAAAGAATCTCTTCCCAACATTATTTTTTTTCATCATATATTGAAGATACACTTGCTGCAAAGATCTTTTTAGTTGTTGTTCTGGGGTGATATCTGCTAAGATAAATCATTTTTTCTCACAATCACTGCTACATGTTCTTGTTAAAAGATGACTTGGAATTTATGGGTGAAAATATGTATCCAAACAAAGGAAGATGAGAATGATGGGAGAAAAAGTTCTGTTATTTGAAAATATCACTATAGTACACTATAGTATAGGCATTGGTATGGAACAGAACGACCTTATTCCCTGAGTTACATGCATGGAAGTAGAAAGGAAAGGAACTATCCTTAAGCATGGTCATAGAACATGTGATCATCAAAGATCAATGTCACACTTTCTATTTACTCCAGAGCTAAGGTCTGGCAACAGCTTAATGTCAAATGGACCAAACTTAACTTCAGGCAAAATCTTTTCCATATAAAAGATAACATTAAGTCAACACCATTTCAGACCCCAAGAGAGTCCAATATTTCAAGAATTCATCATTTCATAGATGTAAACAACACTTCCATTGATTTGGATTATAACCCTTTCACACTGTAGGAGAAGGTTTAATGAACAACTAGAGCTAAAAAGGAAGCCAACCTAGTGATAAACTCGCTTTATTTAAATAGACCAGATCATGTGCAGACCATGTTCATGCAATCCATTATCAGGCCCATGCATATAGTTCTTCCAGGTCAGTAGGACCTATCCTAGCTAACAATCTATTGATATGCCCTTTGAGAATATAGGGACACCTTCACACCTCAATAAGGAATCAAATAATAGGAGTAGAAACTTAATGATTATATGTACCTAACTTTGACCATCAAAAAAAAACCCTCTCCTTTTTCTAAAAAGGTCATTATTTCTCTTTGTTTGAAACAAATAATTCTCTAACAGATCTGTATTGGCTGAGATTTGCTTACTCTTCCCCTGAGCTATGGGCAGTGAACAGAGTGCAGGACCTGCAGTCAGGAAGACATCTTCCTGAGTTAAAATCCAGCCTCAGATGCTTAATAGCTGTGTGACCCTGTTTCCTCACCTGTACAATGAAATGGAGAAGGAAATGGCAAACTACTCCAATATCTTTGGCAAGAGAACCCCTTTCTTTGGGATGGATATGACCAAAACAACAGAAAAACAATAAACCCCCTAGACCACATCTTCTAGGTTTTGAGACTTGCTAAGTTTTGATGTCTGATGGCTACATTTCCATAAAGTATAGTTTAATGCGCTGACACAGAATAAGATTCTCTAGAACATATGGATGCAATCATCCATATGATTTTTGTTTTTTTCTAACAGCATTATCATTTTTTCTAACAGTATTATCATTTTCTTAAACTAACAGAAACCAGCTAAAGTTTAGAAGCTTTTCATTCAAATACCACATACATCAGATGAGCAGGATCAGGGAAACCATTTTAATATCCTAATACATAAAACTATTATGTAGAAAGAGAAGAGAGACAGGAGGAGGAAGAGAAAGAGGAATGGAGGGATGGAGGTGGGGAAGAGAGAGGAAAGAGATCATAAACTCACAGGGTCGATTATTTTAGGACTTTAAAGTTATTAAAAGTATTGCTCTATCAAAATATAATTTTCCAAGTAAGAGGAAAGAAGTAGCCAATAGTTTGTGCACACCTAGTATTAGTTGCAAAATTACATTTGTCCTACAGTCACTTCCAGAACAGGAAGGATTTCTAACACTGAGGAGTCCTGAGGGAGCTTTTTCAATGAGCAACCAAAAACAACAGATGGTGCCCAATAGAGATAGTGGGGAGAACTGACTGAAAATAACATACAAAAGAAACATATAGACACTAGAGAATAAAAGTAGACCCAAGTGCATGCTATTTTACAAGGAATAAAGATACCCAATAGAACTTTCTGACATCATGGCATAAAACCCTGGAGATAATCAAACAGGAGGTGGGGATATAGGAAGGAATAATCTTTGGTTTTAGATTAGGGGAGTTAAAGGATTAGTAGCCACCATTCCCCTTCAAGCCATGCCCCCCCTTCCCTCCCCACCCCACCCCACCCCACACACAATTGTACCTTTATTGCTTAACAGCTAGCAGAGATCTCAGGTTCCAATCATACAATATAAATTTCAAAGGAAAATATGACGGTTTCAAAGGAAAATCAGCAATCATAAGGTCATTGAATTAGAGGTGGAAGATACCTGACATCCTCATACACAACTCTTATATTTTACATATGAAGAAACTGAGGCTCCAAATGAGTTCCAGAGAAGTCAAATGAGTTGCCCAAAGTAACATAGATGGTAAATGGTAGAACTAGGATTTGAATACTGAACTGTTTTCACTATACCATGGTGCCTCAGATATTTTGTGATCTCGGGGTCACAAGACAGACAGGAAGGAAGGAAGGAAGGAAGGAAGGAAGGAAGGAAGGAAGGAAGGAAGGAAGGAAGGAAGGAAGGAAGGAAGGAAGGAAGGAAGGAAGGAAGGAAGGAAGGAAGGAAGGAAGGAAGGGAGGGAGGGAGGGAGGAAGGGAGGGAGGGAGAGAGACAGAGAAAGAGAGAAATATGGTATAGCAGAAAGGTCCTGGAGCTGGGAGTCATAGGCCTTGGTGCTCATCCTACTCCTACCTCTCACTGTTAAAGTCTCCTAAACTCTCTGGAGCCTTGAGTTACCTTATTTGTAAAATAAAGAGCCTAAACTACCTGTCTGCTAAGGTTTTTTCTATCCCCAAAACCTAGGTCTTTTGAAGGGAAGGTGTATGAAAAACATCAAAGATGAAGAACAAAAACAAAAGATTCAGCTTTTCATCTTTCAATTAATACCAATCAAGCACAGCATAGACTGTATAAAGAGTCAAAAAATTAAATAGAAAGATGATAAAAAGATGAATAGATAAGAGGATAGAAAACTGACAAATTTTTTTCTAGAAAAAAATAGGTAACAAATTTAAAAGAACTGAAACTTTTTATTTTCAGGCCAGTTAAGTGCTAAAATTTTACCACACACAAAAAAATAAACCACAGTTTTCATTTTGTTTTTGAGGTTATGCCTATTTTGCCCAGAGTGGAAGTACAGAAGCCCTTCAGGCCAGATTGGCATAAGTATTTTCACCTGTTCTATTTCTGAGGTAGCATAGTTTGCTCCTCCTTAGCCAACTTAGTGGCCTTCCCTCCCCCCAATCCCTGAAGGGCTCACCATATTGTTGCCCAACCTAGTACAGATACCAAATCTGAACTAATAGCTGCTCAAAACCCCTAAGCTCAGGGGCAGCCAGATGGCACAGTGAGTAAGAGTGACAGCCCCAGAGTCCAGATAACCTGGGATCAAATCTGGGCTCAGATACTTAGCACCACACCCATAAATAACTGGCCATGTAACCTTGAGCAAGTTACTTAACCCCAATTGCTTTAAAAAAAAAAAAAACCCTCAGCTCGAGCAAACCATCAGCCTCACTCTGCCTTCCCTGATAGCAGGGATCACAGATTTATATACCACCATTCTGAGCCTTAACACACACACATATGAATAATATGTAATTTATATATATATATGAATAAATGTCACCCAATGCATTACCTATAAAATCTTAAGTATATATGAATATACATCACCTGTTATATTGTCTATAACAATCATTTTTTTTGCTATTAACATGACCTTTGGCATTCTAAATAAAAAAAAAGGACATTTTTATTCAGAATGCCAAAGGTTATGTTAATAGCAAAAAAAAGTAATGTCACCAGAAAAAGTTAGAAAAAATTCAAGTGATGCTTTTATCCTACATCACCTGATGTCATTTTAAGGCCATCTTTTGTACATGAATCTTATTTTGTTTTTTTGTTTTTCCAGGAGTGGGGATGGATTATCCTAAATCAGTGATGACAAACTCAAATAAAAATGAATCAGTGCAGGTTACATATTGACTTAGAAAATCACATATTAACATCATCTGTGTTTTGTTGCATTTTTAATTACTTTACTAAACATTTCCTAATAACAATTTAATCTGGTTCAGTGACAGGGGTTTCCAGATGAGTCAAATCAGGAAGTGAGGCAAACAAATCAGTGCAGACCTAGATCAAACCTTGGCTTTCACTTCATAGGTACTTTACCCCTAACTAACTGAGCTAAACAAAAACAGGAATGAAAACTTGTGAGTCATTTAGAGGGGACTCTAGAAGCCCAGAAGTAAACAAGTTCCTGTACTTCCATTCAGTGATTCTACTCCATCTGTCAGCGATAGGCTCCAGGCCTGCCATCCAAGGACCAGGCTAGCTGAATGTACAGAGGAGCAGCACCAGCCTGAGCTGACATGAAAAGAAAATGTTCACAGCATCTCTTGAAGATCACCTACTAATTTTATCGAGGCCTGCAGCCTACCTCAATAGAAGGCTCTTCGTCTCTTAGGCTCATTTGGAAGGAGCCTCAAAGACCAACTAGCCCAAAACCCTCATTTTACAAATAAGTAAATGAGACCAATAGATGTTAAGTAACTTTCTCATGGTCATATCAATTATAAGTAGAAGACCTAGAATTTGAACCCAAATTAAAACTGACTCATCCTACTCTATCGCATTAGCCACACTATGGAAATGATAGCTTCTTGAAGGAAATAGTGAAGTATTAAGGAGAAAATCACGTTTTTCACCATATAAAAATGAAAAGTTTTCAAGAGGGTAGATATTGTACTCTCAACTCACTGCACATAGTTTTATTCCTAATCTGACATCCATGCTGCTAACTCAGGCCTTGATTGACTGCCACCTCCCTCAGCATCTTCTCCCCTCTGGTGGGAGTACTGGAGGGTAGAGTACCAAATTCCTCTCATTACCTTCCTTTATAGAGGGCAGAATGGGACTCTGGTGACCTCAACTCCAACACTCACTTCCACTTTCCTGTCTCCTTTTATTTGTTTTCCCTTCCCATTAAACTGAAGCCTCCTTAAGGGCAGGAATTGTCTTTCTTTTCATTAATTATCTTCCTAGCTCATAGCACAGATGTTTATTGGATTCTGGTAGATCTGCTATTTTGCCTTCTTTACTGAGAGATTCATTTTGCTCCAATAAAACTGCTATTCTTTTTCCTTTTTGGTATGTGTCTACAACCCAGATTACTGAAAGCGCAGGTGTGTTACAAGTTAGATAAGATTTTTTTTCAATGATGTAATGAAGTTTAGATAAAATTAGAAAAATTTACATTAAAGAAATCAATATCATATTCAAGAGTAAATTCAAAACAAAATCAGCACATCTATGCAGTACCTTTATTTTTTTTTAATTGAGAGATATGAGGGACATGTATATCTATGTACAAACTGATCATGTAGATAAGAAAAAGATACATTAACAGGTTAAAACAGCCCCAGCTCAGACCAAGTTAGTAAACTTCAATCTTTTTTTTTACCTTTTCCATACTCTAAAGAGAACACAGGAGAGGAAGATTAAAGGAAGAAAAAAAGATTACCTACACACTTTGGAATTCTAATTTTATATAGATGCTAAGAAATGAAGGAAGAGATAGTCTGGATTTGTTGCTGTCATTGCAGGGATGGTTTTTCTGTTTTGTTTTGTTTTGTTTTGTTTTTAATGGCTAAAGCCAGACTGGGGTGATAGAACGTGTAAGCTTGGCTTGTGGACAAACTCTGTGGATGTTCAGCAGCAACAGGTTACACATACAATAAGTCAAGACAAAATGAGAAAGTTAACAAAAGCCCTAACAACATGCTCCCCACCTTAATCCTCACATATTGTACAAAGTAAATAACTCAATTCAGTTGTAAACAAAACAGTTATAATCCTTTTGAGATGAATAATTCTAACAAAACATTATACTATAAAACTTATATTTTTACTCACTCATATAATATTTCCATGCATAATATAATTAAAATAGTAAATGAAAAATTTATTCAACACTGATAAATATTCCCATAATGTACTTAGCATGATTCATCTGTACCCAAGAGTGTTTTTCTCTCTGAGATTTCAAACAAGGAGGCTTCAGAGCCACAACATATTAATTCCTTCAGTTACCCAATTTTAAGACACCAAATAGTCCAGATTGGGGAACAGAATAGGTGAGAATATATGTTGTTTCTTACCAAGATTTTCTTAGTTGTGATCGATGAATCCCATGGGACAACACACAGTAGATTAGGAGTCCAGAATTTGATGGGAAGAGTCATTGATTCAACTGTTTGGTCAAAGATGGATACCACCAAGCTGGTATCAACAAATCTTGTATTCGGTAGGCCTCCATCCCATTAGCCTAAGAGAGTACAGATTTAGATATAAAAATATGATTAATCAATGGCCTATTTTTCAAAAGGAAAGATTACTAGATGGCATTCAACTCAAGATGTAGAAACAAACCTAAATTCATGAAAACAAGCATTATGGGGATAAGCCTTTAAATACATATCCAATTCCAGAGGACAGGGCTTGGACAAGACATCTGTGTGCTCTAGGGCAAGGTTTAAAATTATGGTCTCTTTCTTACCAATATTCCATGCACACATTTGAAAGTTCTGTCCTCTATGTATTACTTATGATCTACTGAATATTGTGAGTCTTAACTGTAACATATGCTACACGATATCACATAATACTTTCATACCTTAGAGAAAGGAATTGGAGACATTAAAACATGTATTTATTAAAATTAATATTAAGAACCATTGCTTGTACTCTTCTACACATTTTACAAAGGGAAACAAATGTTTACCACAAGTATTATGGTGTCAAATAGGATAGTCAGTATAGAATTTTAACAAAAAAATGTTTTTGCCATATGCTCCAATTTGCAATGACTGCATTGATAGTATTATGCTTCTGAATACCACAAAACCTCAACAGTGAAATCCATAGTAGTGCAAAAGAGAACAATCTTACCATTCACATTGAAAAAACAAAGTACATAAAGAAACATAGATTTGTTCAGAACATGGAATGCTGCTGCATAGACAATGTATCCAAATAATCCATCAATATCTGTATCTTAGAATGAGCTAGAAAAGGAGTCTGGCTAATAATTAAGAGGAGTTATTTGAGAAGTCATGCCATGCTCTCAAAGAACCCCAAATACTTTCTGCTGCAAAAACATTTCTTTAGCACCAATTTTCTCCAAATAATGGAATATTCCAATATAAAAAGAATAATAGTTATCCACAGATTAATGGAAAGATGCATGCTGGGAATAACCAGACCATAACAAATTACCAATGAGAACTTAATACACAAGTATGGCAAAAAAAAAACACTAAGGGGGATATTTGTAAGCTTAAAAAGAGGTTGCCCAATAACTTAGTGAGGATGAAAGAAAATAGCATGAGTGATACATTGGTATCCCCAAGATATACAAAGAAAAAATAAGTTCTCTAATATGGAAAATGTGTATGAAAGACATGGGAAAACATATGGAGAGGCCACAATTTTTACTAGCTAAGACATACAGTATATAAAACAATGAAATCATAAATCTGTAGGACGGAGGACCTTTTTCTTCCCCTTCCTCCCTCGCTTTTTTTGTTATTCTTTTTTCCCTGGTAGCAGACAAGTTCTGTAGTCTTGTAAAGGAAGAAAGTAAAAGATGAGAGACAACTTTATCTATAGTAATTTAATAGGATCATTCCATAATGTTCCGCTTTTGGGAAGGGGAAGAGGTTGTCTTTATTTTGTTTTGAATTGATTTGTTCTTTTTTTCCCCAATACTTCCTAAGAAGTCTGAATTTCTTGTTACTCTTACCTATGGGGTAAGATTTCCAATCATTTTTATTCATATTTGTGTTTTATCACAAGTAGCTATCAGATTTTGTTAATCACTAATTACTTTTAAAGAAAGGACAACAACAATACCTCCCCTAAATTATTCATAATTGTGAATATCTTGTAATTAGGTCAACAGGGCACATTTATTGTGGATCATTAGTCAAAACTTAGAAATTATTTTGGCTGTAGTGTTATTCCTGATAACCGGAGTCCATCATTTATTAGGAAATCACAAATGTGAAAAAGGAGCAGGAACTTGCTTGAGCTGGGATCAACCACCCTTACAAAGGTACCAAGAATTGTGTTCAGTTGGCATTCATTAAGAGCATAAGTAGTAACAAAATAATCACATATTTATGAGAGGCAAGAAGCATTGTAGTGGACAGAAAGTCAGCCTCAGGTCCCTTTCCCGATCTCACTTAATTCTTTTACCTTCAATCTGTTATTTGCTTTTTACCCTGTAAATAGCATTTTTTTCATACATAGTTATTTTCATGTTGCCTCCCCATTAGATTGTGAGCTCTTTGAGGGAAAGGACTGTCTTTTGCCTTCCTTTGTATATTCCACATTTAGTTTAGTGCCTGACACATAGTAAGAACTTGCTAAATGTTTACTGACTGACTGACTCTTCCTCTAACATACACAGTGGAAAGTGACTTAATCTCTTGGGGTTCCAGGCAATGCTAAAACTAAAAATGACAGAAAAGTTACAGCTCTCTTTTCAAAAATGGTGTTTTCTCCACAAGAGTTCATTATACCAGTGAAATTACAAGCCCAAATCCCTGACCCTCCATACATACCCAGAGGTGGATCAATAGGATTTTTCAACAAGTCAACTATTAAACTTTTAATTGTTTTAAAAAGAAATTATTTTCATTGGTTTAGGAAAATCCTGATGAAGAAATTCTCTCTATCATTTAGAACTTGAATTGAGTTGCTGAGAAGGTAGGTGACTTACCCTGGTGTCAGAGAAGATTTTAACACAGTGCTTCCTGACTCAGAAATATACTTTTTATCTGCCACAGTGCGTCACCAACCAATACTTAAAACTTTAAAAGGTTCCACAGTTTTAAAAGAGTTTTACTTTGAATTATTAGCTTCAATTAAAGTCAAGACTAAGGAGCAATAATGATAATGTGATTAAAAGAGTCAGATTCAAACAGGAAAACCTGCATTCAAGTCCTGTTTCTAACACAAATCTGTATGAACCTGAACAATCACTTATTGTTAAAGTGCCCCCAAGCAACACTTTAACACTCTTATTTATTTATTATTATATTTTATAATTATATATTAGTTATTTATATTTTATATATATTACTTATATTTATTATTATTTATTATATTATAATTTATAACACTATAAATTCCTGGGCAGGTTCCAACCTTCATTGGAAGAGGGAGTTTCTTCACCATGAGTCAAATCACAGGTCTGGTCTCCAAACACAAACACACACACACACACACACATACACACACACATACACACACACTCCTCCAAAACAAAACAAAGATTATAGATACCTTAATCAAATGAAACCATATTGTCTGAAACCTTTAACTCAATTCAACATGCAATTTATTAAGTGCTAGCTATATTCTAGACACTATAAAGGGATGAGAAAAAATTTTCTGTACTGAAAGGTGATATCCATATCAGTAAGATAACACAAAGAATGGGCTAGGTTTGAACTGACAATCCAGACAAGGGCAATTCACTTGACTCAGGGAAACAACAATAGAAAACAGCTCTTTTGACCAAGTGGACTTTGACTGCCAAGCAATTTCCTGTCCTAAACAGACAATATTGCCTGTGCCTCAGAGTCATCAGTGCAAAATCTAAGAGGCACTTTACCACAGCATCAAATAAGATTTGGAATGAAAATTTCATTTCAAAGTAAGAAAAATTTGCAATAATTTTCTATAATGCAAGAAGACTTTTTAAGCACTGCTATTGTAGAAGCAATTCTAAATAACAGAGCTTGTCTTATAATAGCATTTCTATAATAATGGTGTTTTATAACAGAAGTGCTATTATTACAGAAATGGCATTATAATAGTGGCATTATTATTGTTGAATCTCTCCTATAACAGAAGTGCTAAATAAGCCCATTTATATTACAGAAATTTCAAATTCCTACCTCCTCAAAACAGAAAGTGCTTTGGCCATTCCATTTTACATGATTCCATTACAAGAAAACCTGTAAGAGTTGACCAAATATTGGAAGATGTGTCCAGGGTATAGATACATGCATATCCATGGAGTATCACAGCTGGCAGTAAGAAGGCTCAAGTTCCATTATGGAGTTATTGGGCATGTTGTTTAACCACTTTAGGCTTTAGTTAGAATATAATCTTGAGAAGAGAGATTATTTCATTCTTTATATCCATGCACTGGCGTAGTTACTTGTTAGGTAGTTTAATAAATGCTTGCTCTTTGATTGATTACATGTAAAAAAAAAAGTGGTTGGATTAGATAATTTCTAAAGATCCTTTACAGGCCTGAAATTGTATTGTAATTCCAAATGTTCTGTCTGGACAAGATTTCTCCCAAACTAGCAAAGAAAGCTCTTCTATGAAGTAGAAAGCTTGGCTGGGTCATTGTGCCAAAATCTTATTTTTCTACTTTTATAATAGCATGTTGCACTTATGGGTATGCTAAGGTTTTAATTGTACTCCTATCTTTTCATTAACGTACATAACTTATGAACTTACAAATTGCTGGAAGAGATAAATTATGACTTTTATTCTTTTCCTTTCCCCTATATGGTTCCCAATTTAGTACTCTTCCTATAGCTGATACAATTCTATTATAGAAAATCTTATATTCAAAAATGCTACAAATCCTACCATAATCAGAAACTAACATCTTCCTTTCTAAAGTTAGTGGAATACTTTTCAGGAGCTTGTTATATTTTCCATGTTGGAATAAGGCAATAAAGTATTGGATAAGGTTTGAAGTGATAAAAATGTAATATTCAATAATAGTTACAGCACAAAAATGCATGGACAGAAATCTTATATCCATGTCAAGTATATTAATATAAATTTCACTCCTCATTCAATAAAATATATATTGCTTTGCCACATATTTAGTAAGTATTCATCAAAAGAATGTAATAATATATATGTATATCTATATAATATAGATGAATGAGTAAATTTAAGTTTATAAAATTCTACTTTTTATTAAAGTTACCTTGATATTCTCTGATGTTGAGCTTCTAGGGCAGCAAGGAAGACAGGGAAGAATTTAAGTTCCATAGCTACTGACCTTTTTAACATTACAATAAAATCCTATATATTTCTAAGTTGATACAATTAGATTACATTATCAGGTTAGGATGTAGTCTGTGAAACAGTGAAGTCAGGAAATTCAATAAACTCATATCCTCCAAAGGAATTTTTTTTAACATTTTTTAGACTGTCATAAAAGCTTTTGGCATGTGTTTATATGAAATGAACTTATTTTATTATTGATTTCAGGCAAAGGAAGGTTTTGCTGGATTTTTTCCCTCATCCTGCATTGCCTCAGAAAATAATTCTCTTTTAGGGCAGTAGCCTCACTATAGTTAATAATACAATTGAAGCTATCAAGTGCAATCATAAAAAACCCTAAGTACTAACCCCATTTTACATGCAAAGAAAGAAATGATGTAATAACATCATTTTTTAAAAATCAAAATAGAGAAAGAAGGAAAGATGATTATTTTCAATAAATTCCTAATAACTAGATTCTAGTCACATACACTTGCATTTCATTATACGCATATACTGTAGCCAGTAAGCTTATCTGGTTAGGACACAAGACTAATGAGGCCCTGAGTGAGAGCCATTGAGCTTGGCTCCATTCCATGGCTACAGAATTGACCCCTGACCCTGGCCAGCCATCCATGGGGAAGGTTGGTAGGGGAAAGGGAGAGACAGAGTACCACAAACTCATCACCATTTTTAAAAATCATAAACAGCTTATACCTTACTGATGGTGGTCCAGTCAGTATCATCATTCTCATACGTTTAAGAGAGCACATTACTATAAGGTGCTCTCTTGAGTAGTGCATGAAGCTAATGAGTAAGGCCAAACTTTGAGATTTAATCCTTGCATGGGCCAATGGGTCCATAGGAGAAAACACATGAACTTCATGGCCTGTGCCACACAATTCATTTCTCCTTTCTTCCACCATCTCTCAAGAGTATACTATTGTTCCCAAAGGCAGCTAAACAAGTCAAAATAGACAACAATTTACATACCAACCCCTCCTGGAGGGGAAAAAAAGTCATCTTTCAGTTGTCATCTTTCTATGCAAAAGGTCAGGACTTAGTTACTTCCAACCCAAAATATCACATCAATAATTTTTTGACCATATCAATGATTTCATTAAAATAGAGTACTCTTCATGAGGAACCTTCCCTGCATCAGTGCAGATTTGTACCCACTCTGCATACTAAGAGATACTAAGGGATACTAAGAGATTCCATGAATTGCCCAGGACCATACAACCAGAGTGAATAAGATTCAGGATTTGAACCCAGGTTTTCTGAATTCCTGGACTCCTCTCTATCCTCAATACCATAGTTGTTTCTTAGACAAATTAGAAGCAACAGAGTGAAAGGACAGATAGGAAACACTTTTTTTTTTTGCTTTTTTTGGAGGGCAGTTGGGGTTAAGTAACTTGCCCAAGATCACATGGCTAGTTTCTGTGTTAAGTGTCTAAGGCTGGATTTGAACTCAGGTCCTCCTGACTCCAGGGCCAATGCTCTATTCAGTGTGCCACCTAGCCGCCCTGATAGGAAACACTTTTAAAGAAAAAGTACACTGAAATCTTTGAGCAGGTTCAGCTAGATGGTGCAGTGGATAGAGTGTTAGGCCTGGATTCAGGAAGACTCATCTTCCTGAGTTCAAATGTGGCCTCAGACTACTAGCTATGTGACCCTTGGTAAGCACTTACCTTGTTTATTTCAGTTTCCTCATCTGTCAAATGAGCTGGAAAAGGAAATGGCAAAAGACTCTGGTATCTTTGCCAAGAAAAACCCCAAATGGTGTCAGAGTCTGACTCAACTGAAACAACTACAACAAAAGTTTCCAAGAGTCTGGGTGAGGATCAAATGAGAAAATAACTATAAAGCACTTAGCATAGTTCCTGGCACAGAATAAATGCTATATAAATGTTGTTGTTATTATTATTATTTAGTATCAAGCCGTTACATCTAAAAGGTAATAATGAGAAAGACCAAGGGCAATTTTGCTTGTGTACAAGTCCTCAAAAAGCATAATATCCTGGAGTCATTGATACAAGAGAGTTTAAGTGCCTTGCCCAGAATCACATGGTTAGCATGCATCAAGGCAAAATTTGAAGCCAGGCCTTCTTAACTCGAAGGCCTGTTGTCTATTCACTATGCCAAGCTTCCATTAATACGGTTGTTCCTTTATAATAAGACCTCATGCTTATGCAGTACTCCAAGTTCATGGAGGTTAACAAAGCACTTTGTTCACAATATTATTAAGAGGTAGATTATACAAGCCTAATTTTCCCCCACTGTACTCATGGGAAGTCTGAAGCTCTGAGACGTTGTATCAAAGGTTGGGTCTTCTGATTAAAAGACCACTGCTTTTTCCACTGCAAAGAGCTGCCTCTCTTTTGTTGTTACCAACTCAGAATTTTCTAGCAAATTGTTAAGTAACTGGGAATAAGAAAGTTTTAGAGATTCATTTCTTTTTAATGTTTAGTTAAAGACAGATTCCCCCCCCCAAAAAAAAAATTATGGTACTTTCTCAAGTCTCATGCACCCAAGAAATCTCAAGGGATTATGTTTCAGTGTCCTTCTCTGAAAATTTACTTTATGCATTTGGCCACAAGATAAGAGCTCTCCTGGGACCAATACTTAGAACAAACTTGAATTTCTCTTGGGATTAGAAGCTCTGTTGAATAGCCCACTGCAGCTCAATATATACAGAAAATGGGAAAGGGAAGGAAATGGAAGCAGGAAATGGGAGTGTGAAAATTGGGGATAAGTTGATTAAAAAAAATCATCAGACAGCATGCAAAAGAGACAAGAAGGGGTTGAGGGTAATAATGCCAATTAGTGGATCAAAGGATAAGAAGCAACATTTTGAAATAAAAGAGTGATAATTTTAAGCAGCAAGAGTGAGAGATTAGAATACAGAAGTGATAATACTATGCAGTTGAGGCAGGAGATGTTAAAAAAAATGAATAGCAAAAAGGAAAATGAAAAAAAAAGTCCACCTCCAATTGAACATCTGCTTAAATAAATCACCCCTTTATTTTAGATCTGAGCTACTAACATTTGGATCCTCAGACCAGACCTACTTTCTGTTTTCATTTACTCTTCCTGTCAGCAATCTGATTCCTGGGCTAGTCAATTCTTCCTATCATTTCTATTCAATTCTTCATGCCTTTACTTTTCATAATAAACTGCATCGCCAGATTCTCTCCCCACTAACATCCTCTTCTTTTGTATTTTCTTTTTTTTAAGCAATTGGGGTTAAGTAACTTGCTCAAGGTTACACTGCCAGGTGTAAGTGGGTGCTAAGTGTCTGAGCCTGGGATTCGATCTCCAGGTCATCCCAACACTGGAGCTGGTGCTCCTACTCGCTGTGCTACCTGGCCGCCCCTTCTTTTGTATTTTCCCATAGACTTACAAACACTTCAAAAACAAATGTGATTTTTTAAAAATAATATTTTCAACTTCTGATATATGTTGTAATTTCTCTCTCTATTGTCAGCTTCCTGGTTTCTCTACCAGCTGTCTGCCTCCAGTTTTTCTACAGTTGGAGGAAAAGGTTACAGTACAAATTCCTATAACACATTTGTATCTTAATTTGACTATTTAAATCTACATTTTCCAGAATTATAGCATGTGACTATGTCAGGGAGCAGGGTGCCACCAGAGCTGCAGCTGGTATTCTATGGGAAATCCACACATAGGGCCAGAAAAGTCCTTGCTTCTAAATATATGTCCACTGCTAGGTGACAATGGGCAAATCATCATCCTCACTAGAGTCTCAATTTCCATCTTTAATTCAAAGAGCTAGACCAGATTCATCAGAATCACAAACGATTCAGTAATTTCTTAAAACACTTGACACCTTTTAAAATCTTACCCTTTTGCTATCTCTTGGCATGGAACTCTGGATTCTCAAAGTGGGAAGGAATGTAAGTGGAATATAAGCCTTAACAAATCTTACAGTCTAGTTTCTGTTAAAAAGAAAATAACTTTGCCCTTTCACAAGAACAAATATTTACTTTAAATACCTCTGATGCTATCTTCTGATGTTGGGCAAGTGAAGCTTCCTTGGGTCTTTTCTTAATAGCAAAATGAGGGTTTTTACTCTAAAATCCTTTCTATTTCTAGAGCTATGTGATCCCATGAAATATCCAAAACACATTAAAATTTGGGTGCTGCCAAAATAAATCTAATAGAATCCAAGACTAGTATCCATAGCTACTGAGATTAACCAGGGTATCATAGGTTTTTGAAGATGCAATTGCTGTGTTTTGAAGGACATGACATAGCCCCATATTGAAAGCCCTAAAACTGTGGGCTATGTTATAAGGAAGAGCAACTACATTAATAAGCATAGCAACTTGAAAACCCCATTCAAGATAGAATCCCTCATATGTGTAATTTTAATTTCACATTTTGATTTCAGATGTGCCCCAAATTAATTTTTTTTCTTTTCAGTTCTAGTTGCTTTAGCAAGTCTGTGGATCATTTTTTGAGAGGTAAAGGGTTAGTTGGTTTGGGTCCAGATATTTTTCTTGGATATGGAAAATTACATGAGAGCTTAAGTGATTTGTCCAAGGTCCTATAGCTAGAGTCTGAGGTATGATTTGAATCCATACATTTCGCACTGTAAGCATTGCCCTTTGTCCACTAAAGGGCCTCTCACGGATCAGAGAATATTCACATTGCTATACAAGTGCATGGTCCATAAGATCATATAGATCTTAGAAGCCATCAATTCCAATATCCCTCTTCCCCATTTCAGAGATGAGGAAACTAGACTCAAAGAATGACTTGCCCAGGGTCACATAGCTAGCAAAAATCTTAGGCAGGAGCCAGATCCTGGTCTTTGTGACTCTGAGTTTAAAGCTCTCTCTACCACATCCTTCTAAGGTAAATAGTACAATTTATGTTATCCCCTTTTTACAGATAAAGAAGCTCAAGTTTAAGTAAGTTAAATGACCTGTCCACAGTTAGGCAGCTTGGGAGTAAACAAAACTGTAACTAATGGGCAAGCACGTTGATAGGTAGATTGGCACATATTCAGGAACCTGCAATGGGTTGCTTACTTGTTGACAGAGAAAAAAATAGAACCTGGAGGCAGATTTTGTAGCCACTTCATAGCTTTAATGCACCTTCCTACCAGGGTTGTTGAGAGGCCCAAATGAGATAATAATTGCAAAGCCCTTCACATAATGCCTGGAGTATTGCTTTCTAAATTGTTGCTGTTGCTGTTCTTATCATTCCAGCAGCTAGGTGGCTCAGTGAATAAAATACTGAGCCTAGAATCAGAAACCCTGATTTGAAAGCCAGAATCAGACATCTACTAACTGTGTGACTCTGGCTAAGTCACTTAACCCTGTTTACTTCAGTTTCCTCATCTGTAAAATGAACTTGAGAAGGAAATAGCAAACCACCCCAGGATCTTTGCCAAGAAAATCTCAAATGGGGTCACAAAGAGTCAGACACAACTGAAAACAACTGAATTACTATTCCATCAATGGTTACTCTGTATGCACCTCCACAACATAGTCCTCTTTACACCACCAGCCCACTGCAGAAGCTCACTAAATCCTGCTTCCCATTCCCATTAAGATTTTCTAGAATGGGATCAAAAATCCAAGCGATGAAGATGTGATATTAGGATACAATAACCAGTCTTTCTCTTGTAATTAATTGAACTTTCATAATATCATCATTTCAAAACAGTTCAATACCAACCAATAATCTGCAGCAAACTAGGGAGGAATCAGGACATAGTATCAAGGATGCCTATTGTCTTGAGAGTCAGAAGATTTAGAACTGAATCCCAGTTCTGCCACTTACTACCTGGGTGACATAATGTGTCACCCTCTCTGGGTCTCTGTTTTCTTATCTGTCAAACTAGGGGTATCTAACTAAACAATTTTAAATTTCTCTTCCTGCTCCATGTGATAATTTAACATTAGTGAGGATTTAGCCCAATTCTTTTTCACATATAAAGGACATGCCAAGAACTGAAAGGCAATAAGCCTGAAGATCCCTCTGTAAAACTCATTAATTCCCATAAAAAATTCTGGGTAAATCAACTTGATAAGCAGATGTAAAAAAAGAATTAAATATTAATTTTTTGTACTTTATATCTCATATTTTCACCAAACATAATACAACCAAAGCACTAAGACAAATATGATATTTTTATCTTAAAACAATTTACAGTGAAGAAATTACTGGCTCTGGAGCCAAAGAACTTAGGCAGGGTTCAAATTCCATTTCTAAAACTGCCTGCATGAACTTGGACAAGATATTTAAATTGTCTGGGCTTCAAGTTCCTCACTTAGTGGCTTGAAGGACATGACCTCTGAGGTCCTTTATAACTCAAAATCTATGATCCTATGACTTTCTTATTAAACAATAGGGTTGAATGGATTGAGTGATGAATTTAGAGTCTAGATATAGGGCCTAGAGGGCGACATGGGGCATTGAGGCCACAGGTCTCCCACCCCTATTCTGGTTCAAATCTGATCTCTTACGCTCATTAGCTGTATAACTCCAAGCAAATGAACCCCTCTGACCCTCAAGCAACTCTCTTAAACTATTATTTATAGTACATATTCTAATCACTTTGGAATAGGAAGTCCCCACTAATGTTTCCTGGTATGGCCAGTCACATTAGCAGCTTACATAGCAGACAATAAATTTTCCATTTGTTGAATTGATTTAGCTTCCCATAAAACTCTCATGTTGATGAGAGCCTAGATTGCCCAGGATGTTATCAAAAGCTAGTCCTGTTAAAATACAGTTATGCTAACCACAAAAAGCGATTTCCTCAGACATAGCCATCTGAAGGCTGAGAAAAGTAGAAAGAAATAAAGAGAAATAAGATTTCTGGAGAAATCTCAGGGCCAGAACTGGAGGTTCATGTTAAAAGTATAGCTATCATTCAATAACTGAATAGCAACACAATGTAGAATCTCAGTCATCCCTATCCTGAAATTTTCTTTGGTACTTAACTTTGCCACTAAACAGCCTCCTAGTCAATGAGGCTAACAGGTAACTATAACATATACTATATACATATTTAGGACTATAACTTGCATTACAAGAGAATTAAAAAGAAATGGGGCTATAAATGAAAAGTCTGTTATGGATGGATCTCTTCTAAGTGATATATGTGATACAAATGATTAGCATTAACTGATCTTCTTGAAGAATGTACTAGTATAATTCATTATAATGGCTTCAAAGTGCAATTAGTGAACTATACTGTAAATGACACTGCTGTTCATAGACCTACCCATAAGAGTAATTATATTTTGAAAACTACTTAGTGAAAAATTGATTGAATGAGTCCTATGGGCATAGATAATTGAGATAAAAATACGTAAACAAAATGCCTATTAATAGTCTTTATGGCACATTTATGTATTTACTTGGTTAGCTAATATAAGGTTTTATAATAAGGAATAATTTTTAACATTACCCTCTTTTAAAAGCATATTTTAATGCCCTAAGATAAGAAAAAAAAGTATCTGGTCTCTAGGACAAAATAGAATTAAAATTTCATATGTGATGGTTCAATTAGGTTTTCGGAACAGGGCCATAAGAAAACAATTGGATTTTAGTGACTTATAACAACAGTAATAACATCAACAATATACATTATAATGGACTTTAAAATTATAAAATGTTATTGGTGTTTCCTTTGAGCCTCACAATAGCCCTGTGAGGTACATATTCCAAGTACTCATTTGCCTTTTGCAGATGAGAAAATTGAGTTCAGAAAGTTAAAAGACTTGGTCTATGTCAGGCAGTACAGTCCAGAGGAAAGAGTGAAGACTGAACTTGGAGCTCTTGGGAGTTACAAGACCTGAGTTCTATTTGTTACTGCCATTTAGTATTTGTGTAATGTGGTCCCAATCACCTAACATCTAAGAGCCTCCATTTCTTTATCTATAAAATGAGGATAGGAGACTAGATGATTTCTAGGGGCCCTCTATCTATTGTTGTCTAACAGAGCTACTAATTATCAGAACCTGTACACTTTAGACCTGTCTTCCCCCTCCTCCTGCTATTACAGAACCAATCTTAACACAAGTAGGTGAAGTTTGTTTTGCTTTCCAAGTACTAGGTATAAAGGTTCTTTTCTCCCATTGTCATTTTTTGAGATCCCACCATATTCCTACCTCACATCCTGCAACCTCCAGGCATCCAGCATACTCACAGTGGTCTCTGACTGTCTAGAACTATTTCTACAACACCATGATGACAGGACAAGGAGAAGACAGAAATACGTTTTCTAAAATGCTTTAGAATTAGCAGAAAGTCCAACCTGAAATCTGAATTAAAATAAGAAACATAATGCTTATGGTTTTAATGTAATTATCTACTACTTGTGGTTATATTAAAACTATAATAATCAAAGAAAGCAAAAAAATGTCACAGAAAACACAATAATAATTAGAATGTGTTTTGTTACTAGATTATTGGATAAAATTAAAAATTGTTAAATGTACGTGTTGGTCAATTAAGACTGATAAAACAAGAAATACATGTGTAACCATGACATTTAAGGATATACATATATGTATGTATATTTATATGTGTATAAATATGGTCAATCCTGAGCAAAATTCTGAAGATAAGTTTTATCTTTTTTGCTTTCCCATTATCTGTGCAGACCCCCCTTCTTCCCACTATCCCTCATCCTTACTTTTTTTTGGGGGGTTGTTTTTTTTTTGGAGGGGGGAAAGCAAAGCAATTGGGGTTAAGTGACTTGTCCAAGGTCACATAGTGTCAGGTGTCTGAGATCATATTTGAATTCAGGTCATCCTGACCTGGCTCCAGGGCCAATGTTCTATTCATTGTGCCACCTACCTGCCCCATCATCCTTACCTTCTAATGATCTAATCACCTCCAAGGATTCAGTACATGCCTGTTGTTGCCTGTCTTCCCACTGTCTTCCTATTGCTTTTCAGTACCCTAAGCTCCAGATTCTCTCCAAAGTCCTTTGGTTTTTCCAAAGTCTTTTAACTCCAAAAGTTCTTTGCTAAGAAATTGATTGATGTTTTATTCAACTCCAATTCAAATCAACAAATGGACATTAAACAACTTAGTGCTAAGTATTGTGCTAGACCATTGAGCTATAAAGACAGAAAAAAAAGTCCTGCCTTCAAGAAGTTCACATTCTACAAAATAGGTAAAAATTTATTTTGTTAGTCAATGTCTTACCTCTCCCTCTCTAAATAAGATGTTGGTGTGTGTGTTTACACACATACACACATATATGCATAAATATATATGCATATCCCTATTCTCTGTGTATATACAGATGATATATCATATACATTCATGCATGTATACATGTATATGCACACATATATATAATATATGTGTAATGTATAGACATATGCATGTGTGTACTACATGTTTTTATATAGAGGTAAATGTACATGTATGTGTGTGTGCCCATATATAGATGTATCATATTCCCTGGGTTCACTCTCCCAACCCCCATTTGCATATACAGGTTGGGATGTCAGAAAGGAATGACTACTCCTCCCCTCAGGGTTCTTGGGTGTAACCCTAAGTGGTTGTAACTCCTAATATCAAACATGAGCCCTATCCAGTGTGCGTGTGCTGCTCTTGTTAATATCTCTCCAATAGTGATGAACTAAGTGATATCAACTAGCTTTTATAAAGCAATATTTACTGAGAAGCTTTAGCAAAGAGAGAAGTACACAAACAGGGGCACACACACATACCCCATCAACTAATGCTGCAATCTCCCCAAGAAGCATGGACTCAAACTAAAAGTGGTGGGTATAAAACACCAGAATTATATCTCTTTGTCCTGAATCTACAGCATGTCCCTGGAGAGAGTGGGGTCACAAAAGTATTGAGGAATCCATATAAGTAACCTTTGGGGCAAAGGATCACTTCCTAATCCTGAAAGTCCTTTTATCTTTGAGAGATATGATCACCAAGCTAATTTTTTTTTGTTTTTATTAATTTGTTTACTTTTAGTTTACATGATTCAGTTCCACAATTCCTTGACTTCAAATTTTCTCTCCCTCCACCCCTTCCTCCCCGCCATGGCGGCATACAATCAAGTATAGTATCTGCAAATACTTTCACATTGGACATTAGTCAGGTTATAAAGAGGGATTGTATCAGATGGAATGAACAATGGGAAAGGAGAAACAAAACCAAAAAAGAAAAAGAGCAGGTAGTTTGCTTCAATCTGGACTCAAACGTAGTATTTTCTCTGGATGTAGACATCTCACTGCATCATGAGACTTTTGGGGTGGACTTATAACCCTGAATTGCTGGGAAGAGTCCAGTCTATCAAAGTTGTTTGTCACACATACGTTGTGTCTGTAATTGTATACAAATTTCTCCTGGCTTGACTCTTCTCACTCAGCATCAGTTTGTATAAGACTCTCCAGGTAAATATCAAGTCCATTTGCTCCTCGTTTCTTATAGCACAATAGTATTCCATTACATGTATATACCACAACTTGTTCAGCCATTCCCCAATCAATGGGCATCTGCTTAATTTCCAATTCTTTGCCACCACAAAAAGAGCTGCTATAAATATTTTTGCACATATGGGTCTTCCTCCTACTCCTATGCTCTCTTTGGGATGAAACCCTAGAAGTGGTATTGATGGGTATGAAATTATTTATAGCCCTTTGGGCATAATTCCAGATTGCTCTCTAGAATGATTGAATAAGTTCACAACTCCACCAGCAATTCATTAGTGTTCCAATTTGTCCACATCCTCTCCAGCATTTGTCATTTTCCTGTTTTGTCATCTTAGCCAATCTGACTGGTGAGATGTGGTACCTCAGAGTTGTTTTGATTTGCATTTCTCTAATCAATAGTGATTTAGAGCATTTTTTCATATGCTTATAGATATCTTTAATTTCTTCCTCTGAGAACTGCCTGTTCATATCCTTTGACCATTTATCAATTGGGGAATGACTTGTATTCTTATAGATTTGACTCAATTCTCTGTATATTTTAGAAATGAGTCCTTTATCAGAGACATAGGTTGTAAAAATTATTTCCCAATTTTCCACTTCCCTCTTAATCCTGGTTACATTGGCTTTGTTTGTACAGAAGTTTTTTTCAATTTAATGTAACCAAAATTATCCATTTTGCATTTTATAATACTCTCTAATTCTTGTTTGGTCATAAAGTCTTCCCCTCTCCACAAATCTGACATCATCAAGTTAATTTCTAAGTATGATACTCTACCTCACCAAATCCTCACAGGATTTATCATCTAGGCTGATGGGTCAATGAGGGCTAGGTCAAGCAGGTTAGTCCTTAGCGCTGGCTTCTAATCAAACTCAGCTACTGCTCTTACCAGCTCCTGTAAACCCTGTATCTACTTTGTTCTCTAAGGGACTTTGGATGGCTCTTTTGAACTTCCAAAGCTCACAAGCTTGTAACTTGTCCATCCATCTCTGGAAAAATGATTGACCAATGTAGCACCAATGCAACATTCACAGTGCCAATGGCAACTGTAAATATATTGGCATAGTGCTCAATTACAAAATATAACAGATTCTCCATCTATAAGACAGAAGGAAAACACTTATTCAGACACCAGAAAACTGAATCCTCAAACCAGAAAGTCATATACATCATAAGAGCAAAGAAGTTAATAAGCTATAACATCGCAGAGAGCCATAGCATCCTTTAGCCTTCCCATAAATCAACACAAGCCTAGCTATCACAGCAGGTGGCAAATAACCAACATTTACTCACAAGCCTGACTCCTTCAGGCGCGTCCTCTCCTCCTTCCATCTTTAGCTGCTCTGACACCTACCGTGTTTCCCCGATAATAAGACCTATCCCGAAAATAAGCCCTCCCCTTACTGTGTAAGACTCCTCTAAAATAAGTCCTCCCCAGAAAATAAGCCCTATTGAGATTGCTACTGTAGTGAAGGTGATCCCCTGTGCTACACGCTACATTACGGTACCCTCTGTATGCACCCCCCCCCCCCCCCCGTGAAACGCACGCTGCGCTCCAAGCGGCATCCAATCAGAGCTGCAGCAGTGAGTGCGTCATCCTGTTCTTCCCCAGTGATTTGCTTGCTGGCGCCATTGATAGCAGTGCCACGGAGAAGAGCTGAGTCAGGACAACATAAGCCCTCCCCTGAAAATAAGCCCCCTGGTGTTTTTCTTTCCAAAAAAAACAATAATAAGACAGTGCCTTATTATTGGGGAAACATGGTAGCTTCCTGTGGGCTCTGCACCACCCTTCAGCAAACTCCTCCCATCATAGGCTCCATGTGATTATATTCAGCCTATTAGGCGGCAGAGAAGATCTTAAGGGGCAGTGCAGATCTTCAAATGACCATTAACATTACAACCTAATACAAGAAAAAAAATACTAAAAATGAAAGAAACATAAACCGTGTGTTCAGGGACACATGGCAACCATATAGGCTGATGATGTAACTGTTGCTGCTTCCCTTCCCCTACCTCAGAAGTTCATAGTAATTCTTTTGCCTTTGAAAATAAGAAAAAAAATGAACAGAGAAAGGCAAGAAAAGCCAAGGCAGAGAAATATTGATTCTTTCATATGTAAGTTCAATTCTAGCTCCATCACCAATCCATCTGGCTTTGAAGGTAATCAGATAACTCATAACACAATGCCAGCCCCTCAGTTACATGTGGTTAGAAGCAAGCTCACCAAAACTCCACATGTTGCAAAGAAAAACTATGCTAGGAATATTGTGTATGCTATTAGGACTAGTCCCTTATTGGTCAACTGCACAATGATAGATAGATAGATAGATAGATAGATAGATAGATAGATAGATAGAT
>NW_027187391.1:58751188-58771966 GCF_028583685.1 Petaurus breviceps papuanus
GATAGATAGATAGATAGATAGATAGATAGATAGATAGATAGATAGATAGATAGATAGATAGATAGACAGACAGACAAGACAGACAATGAAAAGATAAGCAGGCAGGTATGATATATCTATTTAGTAATGATAGATATACGAACAGAGATACATCGGCGTGGACAAACATATATTTATGGATCCATGTGTATATACATATATACATATATGTTCCTATACATACACACACAGTCTCACTTTACATATGTAGATATATGTACATATATAAAGATAGATCTTTATGTAAAATGATTTTACATGGTGCGATTTTATAATAAAGGAATACACAAAATAACACCTTTAAATGAATCATAAAATACACTAAAATATAGATATATTAAATACTGTACCATGATAATAAATAGAAGTATGAAATGAAAGGTAAAGTTAATAAAGCATGTACAGCACTGTACAGTAAAATTAACATAGGTATGTGGATTTCTCTCAGAATTCTTCTCAAAAAGTCAAATTTGTACAATGAAAATTTATGTAAACAAGGTCTGTATACACATGCAAATACACACATATATACTCACAAACACACATATACATGTATATATGTCTATCTATCTCCATCTAGAAATCTATTTCTCCTAAACAGATACCTCTGTGCATTTGTAGACAGATATATCCCTCTATCAATACACACAGATTTTTAGATATTTATATACACATCTATACAGATATAGGTATCTAGACATAGCTATAAATATATAGATATACATTTCTAGATATTTATATAGATCTATATAAATGTATATAGAATTATACAGTGAGGTTTATCTTCAGATTGATATAAATGTCTACTTATCTAGATCTAGAAAGACCAAGATATTCAATGTTTATTTTCATGTAGATGGTGATTTTTTTTAATTTTCTTTAAAAGCAACATATACTGAGAGACATTGAGAAGGTAAAGAGCAACAATGAATTAAATAAAAAATCAAAGGATCAAAAGGTAAAATGGAAAAAACCAGTAGAACAATAAGTAGAATAAGTAAATGAATATTTCAGAGGAAAAATCTCTTACTAGGAAATCAATATTCTAAGTGATAATATAATACTGAAAAATTCCTTTTAGATCAAAAGTGAAGACAGGACAAGGCAAAAGAATAATGAGGGAAAAGGTAAAGAATGGAATCAAGACCCTGAACTAAGGTTACAGCATACTTCCTACTGAATTAGCAGACTTGGGAGAAATTCTAGAATCTTCAGAAGGGAAAAGTAATAAGAGTATAAAATAAAGACAATACTATTTGGAAAATGAGTATTAAATAATAATGACACTGAAATAGAAAAATAAATTAGTTATCTGAAATGGGAAAATATTTTTTAAAAAAGAAGTGTGAGGGGATAACAATAAAAGTAAACTGAAGGTATTTAGAATTGGCAGGATAGAAGAGGAGAAAAAAGACAAGATTTTTAGAGAATATGAGCTGACATTAAAGAGGAGGTAAAAATATATTCATGTGAGTGACCAGGTATGTAATGAGTCACGTTTGTGTTTTTATCCACTAAATCCATACTTATATACGTATATGTTATGGGAATGGGAATCTTAAGAACTTCCCTGTCCCTTGGCTAGGCTTAAGCGATTCTGAGAATCTTCCTTTATTTGAAAATATATCTTCCCCCTAATAGGCTGAATGTGGTCACATGGAGCCTGTGGACAAAGGCTATTTTTCAGGAACTCCCACACCTTGGTGCTTTGTGATTAGGCAGTGGGACAAGAGGGTTGTTACATTCTTTGACCCAGAAGAAGGCTTTATAATCCCTGATGTGAGACTTTATTTTGGGGCTCACTATGAGAAGTGTTGTGTGATTTGACCAGATGAGACTCGGGCAGCTGTTGAGAGCCCCCCAGCTTTGAAAAATGCAGATGTTGATGCTTCCCTCTCTGGTAACTGTGATTTGGTATGCATATAATGGTTGGACAGTTGGAGTTCTGTTTGCTTGAAATGTTTCTGTCTGTATACTCTGAAGTTCAGGGTGCTGACCTTTTCCCTCTGAACTAGATATGTTTGATTGATTAAAGCAAGATTGTTAACCCATTTTGAGTTGCTTTCCTTTAGAAAAGCAGATCTAAAAACCTGTGTTGGCCGCCACCCTGGGGATGCTGGGGTACTTGCTGCTACAATACACTGATGTGAGATTTTGTTTTGGGGATCACTTTGAGAATAGTTCTGTGCTTTGGCCAGACAAGACTCTGGGCAGCCATTGAGCCCCCCAGCTTTGAAAATCCAGATGTTGGTGCTTCCCTCTCTGGTAACTGACTAGGTATGGATGTAATGGTCAGACAGTTGGAAGTCTGTCTTCTGATCTGTTTCTCTGTCTGTATTTGTTATCTGCTTGTAACCTCTGTATCCTCTGGAGTTCAGGGTGCTGACCTTTTTTTCCCCTGAACTAAATAAATGACATATGCTTGATTAAAGCAAGATTGTTAACCCATTTTGAGTTGCTTTCCTTTAGAAAAGTAGATCTAAGAACCTGTGTTGGCAGCCACCCTGGGTATGCTAGGGTGTTTGCTGCTACAGTATAACATATACCTATTATCTGTACATGATTTATATATTAGGTATGTCTCTCTCAGTGTGTGTTTATATTTTAGATATATGAATTTAATTAAAGAGAATGAAAACTTAACAATAATATCCTTAAAGTAAGGGGATTGAATTTACAAAACAAGAAAAAGGGAAATAAAGAAATGGATTTTTTTCTTAATTTCAACAACTTTCACATTAAGAAACATATGTAAAACATAAAAAAACATATATTAAAAATAAGTGTATAGAAAATAAATATATTTTATTTTAGCTGATCTTTAAAAAAAAGATTTGCAATCATGATCTTAGAAAATGCAATAGTAAAGGTTGATAAGGTAAAGAGAGACACATAAACTATACTAGACTTAAAGGCAAGATGGATATAAAAAAAGAAACTTAAATATATGTGACCACATGGCATAGAAGCCAAGAAGTTCTTTTTACTTTTTTTTTTTACAAAGTCACTTTACTTTAAAGATAACTAAAGTGCATTGTAAAAAGAAATTAATACTAATGCAACAATGTAAGGAGAATTAATATTCTTCTCTTAGAGCTGGATAAATCCAACAAAAAGGCAAACGAAAAGGGAAATATATTTGACCTACTTGTATCAATTTCTGAATATGAGTGTTAAAACATGTACCTATTAGTCAACATCCTGCAAATTTTTTATACAAAAAAATGCATCATGTACTAGAACATTAACTAATCATAAACAAATGCAAAAAATTTACAAACATATCCTTTACAGAACATAGTATAATAAAATAGCAATGAGTAAATGAAATATGAGCAAAAGAAATAGATCTAAATAAAGACTAGTAATGACACCCTAAATAATGAATAGGTCAAACAAATAATAATTATGCTAAAGATAATTATAACAATAAATTAATATATAAACTTAGGAGGTATAACTAAAGCAGTTTGAAGAGAAAAAAATATCTCTGGAAACATATTAACAAATTAGAAGGAAAGGGAGAATCAATGAACTGAGCATGCAAGTTAAAAGACTAGTAAATAAACAAATTAGCAGCCCTAAAAGAAGCACAATAGAAAGAATAGCAAATATTAGAGGGGAAATAGGAAATTTTAAAATAAAGAATACAAAACTAATAAAACTAAAAAATATTAGTCTTCTTAAAAACACTAACAAAATTAAGCATTAGTTACACTGATTAAAATTATCAAAATAAAAATGAGCAAAGTGAACAGAATTTTAAAAAGAACAAAAATACTTCTCAGAAGTGATTAAATGAAACTATATGCTAGGAAAGCTGAGAATTCAAAGAGAGTTAATGAGTATCTTACAAAACCCAAAATGTCTAAACAAAAAAGAGAGAAACCTCTTAAAGGACACAATCTTTTAAAAAAAAAAAAAAGCTACCTAAGTAAACTGGGAAAAAAAATCCTTCAACCAGTTAAAAGGCAATGTATCTCTATAGATAATATTTTGTCCTTACAGTCAGGAAGACTTCAAATCCCACTTATGATACTTATTTTATTTCTGTTTCTATCTCTGTGTCTCAGTTTCCTTATCTGAAGAGGAAGAGGGAAGGAAATAGCCATCTATTAAGCACCTACTATGAGCAAGGCACTATGCTAAGTGCTATACAAAGATTATCTCATTTGATCCTCAAAACAACTGGGAGGTAGATACTATTATGATTTCCATTTTACAGTTGAAGAAACTGAGGCTGAGATTAGTTGACATGCCCAGCTAGTGAGTACCTAAGGCCAAATCTGAACTCAGATCTTTCTGGATCCTGGTACTATAACCATATAAGCTTAACCAGAAGCATCGGAGATATTTGCCAGAATCCTGTCAGTCAACCAGCATTTATTAAGCATAGACTTTGAGGTAGGTTCTGTGTTTAGCACTGAGGATACAAAAAAAGGCAAAATGCAGTCCCTGCCCTTGAGAATCTCTCTGTTTCCTAGAAGAGATAAAACACAATTATGTTCACAACTTATATATACGGGATAAATTGGGGATATCTCAGAGGGAAGGCACTAAAATGAAGGAGAACTGGGAAAGGCCAGACTTTAGCTAAGACTTGAAGGAAGCCAGACAGTCTAGAAGACAGAGATGAAGAGGGAAAATATTTCCAACTTGGAAGATAGCCAGTGAAAATGCTTAGAGTCAGGAGATAGCGTGTCATATTCAAGGAACAGCAAGGACATCAGTGTTACTGAATTTGCGGAGTACTTGCAGGGGAGCAAGGGGTAAGAAGATGGCAAAGGTAAGAAGATACTAGGTGATGGACATCTCTTCTATAAAATTACAGATAAGAAAATGAACCAGGTGAACCTTTGAACTTTTCAGAATATCTACTGAAGCTATACCATTTCAGTGAATACCTTTTCTACATTTTTTCTCCTTCTATAATGTTACTTGTGAAGTCCAGATTTTCTGAGAGGAAATCATGAGAAATTTTAACACTTAAACAGATGTTCAGTTTGTATGTTTTTCTCCCCATATTAGACATAACATGTATACATATATACTTATATATTTATATTTCACATATTTTAGGCTGTACAGCCTAAAAGGTGTCATTTTCTCTATGATGTCCTCTAGTATTCTCTACTTTGTGACTTTTTTTTTAGCATAACTGATTGTCACCTGCATCCTTTTAGGAAATATGATGACAGAACTTACTGCCAGAAGGAGCTCACAGTCCCCTTTTCTTTGCAGAATAACACAGCTTTCTTAGGTTGTTAAAACAGACTTGTAGCAGTTGTTCCAAGAATTAAGCTGTTTGTTCTCAGCAACAAGGAGCACACAGGATGAAAAGTCATTGGCTCATTCACAGAGCAGCATGCTATGAAATTCGGTAGTACAGTATTTAGAATTTCTCTTTGTGCCTCCCAACTAGCTACACCATCTTTGTCTCTCCTAGAAACAAGCACTATTACTATATCATAACTGTAAAACAGGGGAGCTCACAGCTAATTCATCATGATATTGGTCCACAAAGATTCTTTATGATCAGCAAAATGGGAAAAATTTTTTGGTTGCAAGTAATATTACCACAGCCTCCCTCTTCTGTTAGTGCCTAATTCTGTCTCCTGCAAAACCAAAACAAAAAACACAATCACATTACCATACCTTAATACTCCAGTGAGTTAGAAGTGGAAGTATGAGTGGATGGAACATTCTATTTAGCTTAAGGCTATAGTAAAAATATTTTTCTTTCAATTTTTGCTGAAAAAGTATAGATTGTGTGTATATGTACATATGTATGGATGTGTATATGTGTGTAGTATACATACTATATTTGTTCATTTTCCTGTCTCAGAGAATATTTCAAACATACCTCCTGATAGAGACAGTACTGGATAGTAGAAAAAATATTGGTTTTATGATTTGAATTTGAGTTCTTATTATGTTACCGTGGGACCTTAAATCACTGTATGATTCTTTACTATGTGGCCTCGTGCAATTCACTTTACCCCTATGGGCCTCAGTTTCCTGCTCTGTAAAATGAAAAAGTTGTTATGCTGCTAGATATCATCTATAAGTGTAAATTATTCATTTAAAATCTTTGACCCTTTGATTTGGGGATCTCATGTTCCTACAGAGATATGATTTTAAAAGATCAGATCAAATTATCTGCCATAAGATCAAAAGCCATATGTCCTCTAAATGTTATATTACTTTAAGTGCCTAGCATTGCAGTCAAAGGATCATAAGAAAAGATCTTTAAAATCTCATGTCCAAATCCTTAACTTTAAAAATAAGATTAATATAAGTATTAAATCTGCTTCTTCCTGAATCTAAATTCATTTAGATTCTATCCATTATAGAAAAGGTATCAAATTCTGCTGTGCAAAACTCCTGAGTACAGAGGAATATAGATTAAAATGTAATTCGGAAATGTTTTTTTAATAAAAACATAATACACACAGATAATATTAATTTATAGTTTTCTAAGAAGTCAATATGCTGCCTGTTTCCACTTCAGTTTGACACTATGGCACCACAGCACACTGCCTTAAAAATCTTAATAAATTCACTTGATAAATTTTGTCAATAAAGATATGTTTGAATGAATGAATAAATGAGTGAATCTTGTAGTACTATGGATGTAGCATAGAAAGTGCAAGGAATGTGTAATGATCCCAAGCCATGCCATGATATGAACTCCTTTTATGGTCTTTTGCCTCCTCCTAAAGTCAAATACAAAATAAGTAAATCAATATACAATGAATTCAGTGTTCTGGTCAGATAGATTCCAGATAATCTAATTTTTATTGCCTATACACTCACTTTCACTTTAACTTAAAATTATACATAAAATAATTCTGTGTTGAATTTCTTAATCTCTAAAGACATGTTCATTTACTGACAAGGTATATGGGTCACTGTTGAAAATCTGGGTTGTTTTAAGAATCTTCCAATATACTTAGTTCATTAGATGATGCATTCCAAGATCCATACCAGGGCAATTAAGCAGTGTCACTTTGGGAGTACATTCCCTATAGATTATAGACAATCCAATATAAATTTTGTTTGTAATTTTTGATAATTTGGTAACAATTAATATCTTTAATGCAATATCTTCATATTTTTTATATAATAGTCACCTCTAGGCAGAGGTGACCTCTGGCCCACCATATGAAACCCTTACTTATGATAAGAAGCAAGTGAAAACAGTCTATATGGTGACTGCATCTAACATCATATGTACACCATTTGTACCTAGTAGTCACTTGACTCTGCATTGATGAAGAAGAATCAGAGGATCATATACTTAAAGACAAACCCAGAGGTGATTGTAGAGGCCATCTTATCCAACCTCCCTCATTTCAGAGATGAGGAAACTGAAATGCAAAATTAAATTGCTTTTTTACTATGTGAGCTCCATGATCTTTTGTTTTATTTTATATTTAATTTATATTGATTATAGCTCAACTTTCTCTTATTAATATTTTCATTTGTACTGCTGTAATCATTTTATTTTGGTCTTGGTTATTTCATTCTGCATCAGTTCATACAAATCTTTCCAGTGTTTCTGAATGTCTCATATTTCAAATTTATTATAGCTCAATAGTTCATTAAACTAATGTAGCATAGTTTTCAAGACATTCTCTAACAATGGACATTCATTTTGTTTCCTTTTCTTTGCTACTCAAAGAATGCAGCTATGATTATTGTTTCCATTGTTGAGTCTTAAGATACATACCCAATAGTGGGATTACTGGGTCAAAGAGCATAGAATGTATAGTCATTTTCTTGCATAATTGTAAATCGATATCCAGAACAGTTGGACCAATTCATAGTTCTACCAACAGTTTATGAATATATCTCTTCCTATAGACTCTCCAACATTAAGTGTTATTTTTATTATCTTTGTCAATTTGCTTCATGTGAGATGAATCATAAAAGTTATTTTAAATTGCAATTTTCTTGTGACTAGTAACTAATACTTGGACATGTTTTCATATGACTAGTTTTCCATTTTTTTTGAAAGCTATTCATAGCATCAAATATTCATCTATTTGAGAATGGCTCGGTGTACTATATGTTTAACAAAGTCCCCTTAAAATCTCAGATATCAGCTTTTTTAATGTTATTGATGTGCATATTTCTATAATCTCTCTTCTATTTTCATCGATTTTTTTGGTATTCAAAATTATCTATTTTTCATTTGTGATTTATTTATCCTTGTCTGGTGAAGAAGAAAGTCAAGAACATAAGCATAAAAGGTACCTGATCGTGTTCTCTTTTATGTTCTCTATTTTTTAAGGATGGAACAATTTTATATTTAGGTCTTACATGCATTTTGATTTTTCTGTGATATGTGGTGTTAGGTGTTGACCTAAGCCTAATTTCTGCCAATTTTTTTTTCCAGTTTTCCTAGTAGTTCTTGTAAAAAGAGAGTCTTTTCCCTAGTAATGTACATATTTTGGTGCTGTCAAACAGAAGTCTATTGCTTTGATTGCTTTTTTATTGCTTCTTGATTTAATCTATTCTATATATCTATTTTTCTTTTTTTGCATCAACAGTAAATAGTTTTGATGACCACAGTCTCATGATATCGTTTGAGGTTTAGCAAGTCTATGACCCTTTCATTTGTATCTTTTCTCAGGATTTTCCATAAGATTACAAACTTTTTGTTCTTTCCAGTGAATTTTGTTATTTTTGTCTAGATGTATAAAGTATTTTCTCTCATCTCAATAATTTTATTGGTATAACAATAAATCTATAAATTATTTCAGAAAGTATCGTCATTTTTATTATATTGGCACAATCTAACTGCACAGAGAGAATTTCTCTTCAATTATTTATCTCCCTTTATTTCTGTAAAAAGTGTTTTGTAGTTGCATTTATGCAACTTGCATATGTATTGGTGGGTTAACTTCCCAATATTTTATACTTTTATAGCTATTTTGAATGGTATTTCTCTTATCTTTTCTTGCTGGTTTTTGTTACCACTATGAAGAAATGATCATTATTTTTATGAATTTATTTTATATCCTGTTATTTAACTTAAGCTGTTAGTCATTTTACAAAAGAGGACACCAATGGACTAGGAATTAAGGGACTTACCCAAAACTATATGTGTAGAAAGTGATAGAGGTGGATTCAAACTCATACCACATAATTCGAACTTCAAGTCTCCCTCCACTGTGCAATTTTGTCTACCTCTAAGGGCCACCTCTTCAACACAGATTAAGTATGGGAAGAGAAGATGGGGGCACAGGGACAGAGATGATGTCAAGATGAGTTATAGAGAAAGAGAAAAAAGAGGACTCACTTTGTAAAGACTATTTTTTCAAAGTATGAGGCAGTATCTTCCGCTGAGATAGTGGGGAAGGAGTAATGGAGATTTGAGGAGAAAAAGTCTTAACCTCTGGGAGGTGTATAATAGAGAAGAGTGGAATAAACATCCTTGGAATATCACTATTCCATAAGATCCCCTTTTCCCATTGGTGAGTTCTTCCTGGGAACTGCATTTTGTGGAAAAGCCTGGCCTTTATTCTCCTCCCAGCTGTGCTTCTGACCTTTTAAAATTTGATCCCAAGACCTCATGCTGGGCACTTTCATCCACTTCTCAGCTTTCCTTTATATTGTAAATTCCTTGAAGGCAGGAACTGGTTTTTTTGCTTGTACACAACCCAGTGCTTCATACAGTATGTAGCACACAGGAAGTACTTAATAAATGCTTGCTGCTTTGCCTTATAAAAAGATTCTGAGTCCTGGCATTACTATTCAATTGGACAAGTCACATAATTTCTCTGAGCCTTGATTTTTTATTTGTAAAATGGAGTTAATAACTATTCTGCCTACCTTGAGGTGTTGTGGTAAGAACACTGGGTAAACCTTAAATATTTTATCATTTCAAGGATCTGTAAGTTTCTATTCCTTCCATTGATAGAGATCACAACTGCTCCATAGATAATCTTTAATTTTTATAGTTTTTTTAATAGTCTTTAATAGATAGTCTTCAACATTTATTATTGCTGAAAAAGTCATCACATAAAGCCAAACATTGAGTCAACTTCAAATTTGGCTAGGCTGCTACTTGGAGTACAGATCTAGAGTCCATTTTTGAACACACACCGTTTTCATATTAGTTAATACCTGCTAGATCTTGCCCTCCATTAGCATAGGCTGCAAGAACCCAAGGACAGTTGCATGCCATGATAGATTAGCAGAGAACATCAGACTCTGAGAGTAACAGATAAAATATTACTTTTTTTCAGTAAGAATTTCCTGACCCCACTTAACTCAACATGTATTTATTTTGCTTATAGTCTGAATATGCTCATATATATTGCACATATATATATATATATATATATATATCTGTATGTACATAAGTGTGTGTTTGTGTGTATGTATCTGCTATCATTTCCAGTACATGATAAGCTCCTGAGCATCAGGGACTGTTTCATATTTGTTTTTGTATCCCTATCAATTAGAAGGCACTTACTAAACATTTAATGATGGATAGAATAGAACTAATAGAACTCATGGACTTTCTATTAGTTATCCCTCACTCATGCCACATCATCAACCCATTTTCTATTTTGGTTAAATATTTTATTACATTCTTTGCCTAGCTTTTTTAAATTTATTTGTTATATCCTATAGATTGTTCACACTTCCCATATGTCTCTGCATTGCCTTCTGACCATTACTAATTTAAAAAAAAAATAGAGGGGCGGCTAGGTGGTGCAGCAAATAGAGCAGCGGCCCTGGAGTCAAGAGGACCTGAGTTCAAATCCGGCCTCAGACACTTAACACAAAAACTAGCCGTGTGACCTTGGGCAAATCACTTAACCCCAATTGCCCTCCAAAAAGCAAAAAATAAACAAAATTAGAACAGAAAGTATGTGAAGGTGAGCAAAACAAAATAATAGTGGAAAGCTAGGTGGAAGCTAGAATTTTGAGGGCTCTCTATATATGAGGGTAAGAAATCTTTCATTTTATTTTAGGGTTTTTTCAGTAGCAGAATGACATGGACAAACCTGATTTTAGGAAGTTTAGTGGATGGATTGGAGAAGAGACAGATTGGAAATAGGAAGAGCAGTATGTTAAACTGTCATTAATTCCACAGGTTGGCTTAGAAAGTCAAAAAAAAAGCATTTCTGTCAAGTAATTAGGGTTCTAATCTTTTTTTTTCAGAGTTCTAATCTTATTCAGTATCCCTGCATAATCTGACACAAACCTTTTCTCATCCTGAATATTAATTTCTCTATAGGTAAAGTAAGGAAGAAATAATATTTCATTACAAAGCAAATACAAACCATTACCTGTATATTTCACAGTAATTTTAAACTGTGTATGCCAGAGTAGGACTAACTTGAACTCTTAAGCAGTAGGAAAAATCAACTATTTTTTTTTGTCTAATATAAGAATATGTATTATTATCAACAAATGGCAATAACATACTGAGAATTGGAAAACATACTACTGCATTAGACATATGGTATTCTTCGTCTAAGCAATCAGTTTTCTTAATAAGGAAAGATGCTTTAATGCATTATGAAGCTTGTGAACTTATAATTTGGTACTGTAATTAGATGAGACCAGTCTCTCTCATCATCCTTCAATTTCATTATTTAGGTGCTACTATCTACAATAAAATATTAAATCATACATGCATGCTTAATGGAATAAGTATTTTTAAGATTGTCTAAGGTTTATGCAAAAAAATAAGAGCAATTCCCAGAACCATTTTAAAGACTTCCTGTGACAAATTGCTTTTGCAATTTTCACTTCATCCTTAACTATAAAGTTAAGGCATCTTTGGTATTGGGAGGGCTGTGCATGGGGGGGAGATTGTTAAATTATACTCGCTGTTGTGTTCTCGCAGTGCAGTAGCCCACTATTCTTTTCTTTTTTTTCTGGCCAATGTAATCTTTCTTCCTTGAATAAAAACAAGATGATTTATTTTAAAGGGTTTTGTTCCCTTTTTAGTTGCAAGGAAAGTGCCACCCCATTATCAAATTGAAAACCAGATAATGTATTTCATGGTTACAAGTATGTTTTATCAATGAGTGTTTTTTTTTATGTTCTAGTTTTTCAGAACCACAAAATTCTGTTGCTTCTTTAAACATGTATGAGTCTTTTAGTTAATTCTGAAAACACAGTAGACATGTGGAAAAGACAGGTGATTGATCAAGACAAAAATTAAAGTTGGGTACTAGTGGCAACATCTTTCAGTTTCCAGCCCACAGGAGTCCTGGTACAAATTAATTGTTTCTGTGATTCTTAGACCTTCAATCAATCAGATGTAAATTACACCATGCATGATTGGCTGCCTTTCCATTCTAGAGTTCCCCATAGAGAGCCGTTGGCTGCCAACTGCTACACAGGCACAACTAAATAGCAGCCTGGCCGCTGCCGCACTGGGAACCTGACCACAAAACCAGAAGAGACAGATCTGACTTCCAACCACAACAGCATGCCTTAGGAATTCATTGAAAGCAAAGGCAGCCAGCACCCTCCCAGGGTGATTCCCAGTGCAGAGCACCAGAGACATTTTTCAAACCACATACAATGCCAGCCAAGTACAATAATAACATACCACTACAGGGTCAAAGTCTCTTAAAACACGATCATTTATACAAATCTAAAATAGCATGCTAAAGCACATGAACATCTGCCCTGATCAGTAAAGTAATAAAGCAATTTTTACACCTAGAACCATTAGCACAAATTCTGCCCTGCCTACACCTGCTGATAAGAAAAAGCACTACTGGGGAGGTGAGGTTGGGGAAAGGCACTCATATTTGACAACTCATTTTAATTAAACCTTGTAACTAGGTGCTAAGGACATTGTTGTTTTATATATATTGAATGACTAAAAGTAAGTGTATTGTTCTTGTTCAGTCATTTCCAACTCTTCATGATCCCATTTGGTGTTTTCTTGGCAAAGATATTAGAGTGATTTGCCTTTTCCTTTTCCAGTTCATTTTACTTTTACATTCAAATGATGAATTGAGGCAAACGGGGTTAATTGACTTGTTCAGGTCACTGTAGCAGCAAGCACCCTAGTATACCCAGGATGGTTGCTAGTACAGGTTCTTTGATCTGCATTTCTATAGGAAAACAACTCAAAAAGGGTTAACAATCTTACTTTAATCAAAAGTATATCATTTACATAGTTCAGGGGGAAAAGTCAGCACCCTGAACTTCAGAAAATACAAGCAGAAGTTACAAGCAGACAAATAATACAGTCAGAGAAAATAACACAATTTAGTAGACCAAAAGACAGGGCTTCTAGCTGTCTGACATAGGTACACACATAGGTAGTTACCAGAGAGAGAAGCACCAACATCTGGGTTTTCAAAACCTGGGGTCTCAATGGCTGCTCAGAGTCTCATATGGCCAAATCACACAACTCTTCCCATAAGTGAGTCCCAAAGCAAAATCTTGCCTCAGAGTATATATACCCTTCTTCAGGGTCAGAGAACATCATAACCCTTGTGACCCACTCCCTAATTACAAAGTAACAAGGTGTGGGCATTCCTGAAAAACAAGCCTCCCCTTAAACAAGTTTCTCCTGTTGGGCTCTGCTCCACCCTTTTGCAAACTGCTCCCGCCACAGACTCCATGTGACCACATTCAGCCTTTTAGGGGGCAGAGTATATTTCCAAAGCAGGGAAAGTCCTCAAATTCACTTAGGCTTATTAAGGGGCAGGGAAGATCTTCATATTCCCATCACGATTACAGTCACACAGCTAGTAAATGTCTGAGGCCAGATTTGAACTTGGGAAGATTAGTTTTCCTGACTTCAGACCCAGCACTCTATCCACTGTGGTTTCTAGATGCCCCAAATTAATGTTAGCTCCTTCAAAATTCAGTGGAAAGTGCTAGTGGTCACACCTTAATAAGTCCTTCCTATCAGAGGTTTTGAACTATTTTTAAATGAAGTTTAAGTATTGATAGTGAAAAACAAATAGTTTACTGTAACATGTGCTTTTATAGATAATAACAACAGCTGAAATTCTTATTTCTTTTATTACTCTCAACTCCGCTTCTGACTCCTTTATCACTATGCCTCAGCTACATCCTGTCCCTGAAACATCCCTCTAACATCTGGTTACCTTCTGTCACTTATGAGTTCCTTCTTGGAAGTATCATCTTGAAGGGCCCAAGGGCCAGCCATCCTTCATTCCTCTCTCACTACTGTTCCTTACTCCCTAGACTTTGCTACCATACCCTATTCAGGTATTTTTCTTTCCCTTGTCCTTTAAGTTTTCTTTTATGTAATATCTTCATCTATTAGAATGTAAGCCCCTTGAGGGCAGAAACTTCTTTTTCTTTGTATTTATATCTCTAGTGCTTTTCATATTGCCTGGTACATGGTAAGCACTTAATAAATCCTTGTTGACTAACTAAAATTCAGTTAAAGATATGTAAGAGATCAACCACAATATTTGAAATGAAATACTGAATTGTCTTTAAAAGCTTCAAAATTAATATTGTTCTCACCAATCTAGCCATTAAATGATTATTTCATGTCTATAGAATAAAAATTGCATAAAGTCAGAAGGGAAGAATTTTCAAAAAAATCTTCTTAATCACAATTAAATATATTTTTGGAAATGGGAAAATTGAATAAAACTGAAATTTTGGGCAAACATTTTACCTTAAACCTACTAATTCAAATCAGTGCAAACAAATTTGACCAACATTATACCTTAAACCCACTAATGCAAGCTTTCTTCACTCTATCATAAAAGAATATAAATTTCACTTTCTGTTATTGACTCAAATAATTTAGCAAAGCACAGTATGGCATACTTTGTATAACTACAGTGCTTATGTAGTGCTTTGAGATCTGCAAAGTCCTTGGTATATGTTATCTCATTTGATCCTCATAACAACCCTAGGAGATAGATTTTTATAATTATGATTAATACAGGTCAGGAAACTGAGGGGAGAAAGATTAAGAGACCCATCCAAAGTCACAAAGCTAGCAAGTATCTTCTATAGGATCCAAACTCAGGTTTTCCTAATTCTAAGTCTAGTGTTCATCTGCATTATATATATTTATAACATTTACAAAAGGTTTATAACATTTACAAAAGGTATAATCTCTACCTTCTAGGGCAGTATTTCTTAAACTAGACATCAACAAACCCAATATATGTCACCAAATACTTCCAAGAGGTCATGATGGTGATAACCATCTATGAAATCTGATCCTACAGCTTGTCTGTTGCTTTCTAAACTTTATTTGAATATAATGTGTTAATTTATTAGATAAGATATCAAGGTTTAGAAAATCTCTCTGGGCTAACAACAAAAAATTGCATTCACATTCTGTACAGGTTGTTAGGATGATTCTATGGGATGATAGATTTTTTGGAATTGGAAGATACAGAAATTAATCTAGGCAAACTCATACTTGACAACATACCTAAGAAGTATTCATCTCCTCTTAACCTGATGACTTCCAGTAAAGCAGTATACAATGCATTCTGAAGTTCAATCCACTTTTGGATAGTACTAATTATTAGAAACCTTCTCTTTTGATCAAGGAAATTTGACTCTTTGCTATTTCCACCCAGTTCTACTTTTTAGGGCCAAGCAAACTGAGCCTAATCACTCTTCCATGTGACAGCTCTTCAAATAATTGAAGAAAGGTATATTATATCCATACCAAATCTTCTCTTCTACAAGCTAAACAGCTCTTTCAATCAAATTCCTGGCATAAATTCAAAACCCTTCCTTATCCTACTTACCCTCTTCTGGCAATACTCTAGTTTATCTATGCCCATTCATAGAATCTAGGGTCTTATTAACAGGACCAAAATCCCAACATTTTTCTCAGTAAAATCAAAAGGTGAGTAACACTGTGGCTACCTTGGGATGATCTTAAACCAGGAATGTGGTCTAATAATTACAGCAAAACTTTTGTGCAATTTAAAAAACTAAACTCCTTAAAGTTCATGTACTACAATTCTATTACTTAGTAATGTGCACCAAAAGTCTTTCCAAATGATCTGATGACTTTACTATTTCAGGAGTTAACCAAAAAAAAAAACCACCCAAATACCTGGCCCTTTAGACAGTCTTTGTAATTAAAACCTGTATTAACACCATATTAGATTTGTGTCATCAATGAAAGATAAGAGACACTCTTACTTCTCTTTATCACTAACTCGTATAATACTAAACATACCTGTAGTTCTCCAGCAGTATTTTTCTCCATTAATTTTTAGCACATAGCTATGACTTTTTCTTCTACTATGTTTTTGTAATATCCACATCAGATTATGTGTACTATATAAATCAGCTTCAAGTTCAATCATTTCAGTAAGAGACAGTACTTTGCCTCATACCTGAAAACATTTCTTAGATAGAAAGGGCAGTTATTTATGTCTATTTTGTAGAGAGAATCCCATTTGAGTATCAGTTGAACTAGATGGATTTTAAAGTTTTATCTAGTTCTGAGATTCTATAAATTAATAACCACTTATTAGACAGCTACAAACACACAAAATACTACACTGGGAACTAAGTTCACTTGAGACTGCTCCCTTATAGTATTTTTACAATTATTCACTAAATACATAAAAGGTGAGTGTGAGAGAGAATGTATTTCATTGTGAATAATTGATCACAGATTTAAATAAAAATTCTTCACTATTCTAGCCATTAAGACCCTATAAGGAACTTCTTATCACACAAGAGGTATCAGAATCTGTTATCAATTAGTCATTAGAGTCAGCAAATAGTGATTGATAAATGAACTGTTAGAGAGTTTGAATTTCAATTTATAGCATCTATATTGGCTAGGAAACTATATTGTTTAAATGCATCTACAACGTATTTCCAGCTACCTAGCTTGTATATTTTGATAAACACATGTAGTATTGGTATAAAGAGCTGTGCTATTTAAATGCTGAAATCCCATGCAGACAATTAGAAGTCACAGTGAAGTGGAAATAAGTTATATAATAGTAAATATTTTGTGTCATAGCCTAGCACAGTGCCTTGTACATCATTGTTTCTCAATAAATATTTATAAAATAAAGTATATTTAAGTGTGTCCATAAACATGTTTTTACATTAGTGTATACCATAATTTGTTGTGATTATCTAATTGACTAGCTTGATTCAAGAGAAATATTGTAAAATTTAATATACATAGTCAAGGGTGGCACTACCCTTGAAGGATATGTCTGATTTTTTAGTGTGATTTCCATTATATGTAAGACCTAAGTGTCTTCCTGAAGGACAGTCTTCCCAAAATTATTAGTGGAAGCTAATGGAAAAAAAAGAATTTTGTATCACAAATGTGATTTCTAATCCAACATGAATATCCAACTAATGCATAAGGAAGATCATTGTATTTGGAAATAGAAGGTCCTCATTAGATTATCTCATCGATATAATCATACACACTTATAAATTGCTCAAGTACTATTCACAATGAAGAGCTTTTTATTAGCCCTTTCAATTAGTGCTGCATTTTCTTTAGATAGAATATCTGGAACAGTTTTAAAGTCCTAAATAATTTTTAATCACTGTCTTTAAATGAAGAGGAATAGGCATCTTCCTAGCTTCTTGCTATTTGGAAACAAAAAATCAACAAGAATATGATTTAAATATACAACCTGGAGTGAAAGAAACTCCCATTTTTGCTAAAGGTGAAATTTTACTATAAACTCTTTAACTATTAGCTTTTAAAATGCAGCAGGATCTTCTACACATTCTTGATTGATGGTTGTGTTATTCTAGCTATGAAGAGATGAAAACAATTGCAGTCCTGGGTAGTCACTGAGCAAAAATATCGAATCTCTATATTTTGTTTTGTCAGCTGCCCTAGAAATCATATATACCCAGTTTTTATCCACCCAAAGACCCTAGAAAATTGGATTTTTTTTATAAACTCATAATACAATTCTCTGTTTACCATAATTATCTTCTCTGCCTTACATGGAAACCCCTTATTACCTACTTGTTAGGAACTAGGCAGGGCTTGGTCATACAGGCTGGGTAGGGCAGCAGCTGACAAGAGACATCAGACTGTAGAGAGTGGGTAAGATTTAAGGTAGGAAACAAGAGAAAAGCCTGAGGCTAAGAACCTTGGAGAGCTCACTAGGAAACTTCAATAGCAATTTAAAGGTCCCTGGCATTATCTATTGCTATATCTGCCTTTCTTGGGTAAGGGACATGGCACATAGAACTTTAACACCTAAAAAGAACTTAGAAGTCATCTGACTGAAAACCGCCATGTTTAGATAAGGTAATTAAGGGCCAAAGATGTTGTCCTGAGATTATTCAGTCAGTCACTGGCAAAATTGGGAAAACTATCTTCAGGGAAGACGCATTATACTGAATCTGGAAGCAGGGTAATGGATTTAAATTCTCACTCTGCCCTTTAGTATCTATGTATCTTCAGGCAAATCACTTATCTCGTACACAGCTCAGTTTCCTCATCTATAATGAGAAGGTTTGACAAGATGATCTCTAAGGTCCCTTATAGCTCTAGATCCTATGAACCCAGGTCTCCTGAAGGTCTGGTATTCTTTCCATTTCTCTATGCTTCCTCTGTTAGGTATAAACTTCTAGATGGTACAAGTGCCTGCTGATTCCTTGCCAGATATTAAGGCTATGTCCTTAGGTTATAGTAGGTATAGATAGGGAATGTATATTATAAGGCTGGGGTTTCTACAGGGTGAAGTTCAGAAGAAAGATGGAGATATGAAGCATAGGTTAGCCAGGGATGGCATCTTCTTCTTCCTCAGAGTTCTCTTCTTTCAGTATCTCTATCTCTCAAGAAAGATTTGGGCCTGAACATGATCTGACAGTCATTGCTAAGGCCATATCAGCTGTTTATGTTTATGTTTATACCCTCATATCATCTTATTAATTTAGACTTTTGATAAGGAAAATTATATTATCTCTTTGGGAACTTTTTCACTACACTATCACATACAAAAAGCACAGCCTCATTCTATTTTTGAATGAAGTAAAATCTATCCACTTAATTCTCAGACTTTTGTTGTTGTTTGTCCTTTGTTCTTGAAGAAGACCATAGCATTAGAGAGGTGATGCCATAACAAGCAAGTGAATTGGATTTAAGTGAGGGAGGGTTGTGCAAGGTCCCCAGGATCATTTTCTTCTCTGGAGTCATCTGGGTCCAGTGGCAAGATATAGATCAGGATGACTGGAGATGGCCCTGGATGCAGTAAGAGACCTTGGCCTTTTTAAAATAAGGTCTTTATCAGGTCTCAGTTTGACTGAAGCAATGCCCAATTAGTGACTAAGGCTAGAAATGAGACTGAGAATATCCTCTTTTACCTAGTCAAAAAAGAAAAACGTCAATCTGAGAGGGAAATACTCTCAGTGTTTCTGGCCAAAACAGAAACAATTGCTATTTACATTCACTCTGAGCCAATCCTAGCCCAAACAATGACCAAGTGGGACTCAGACTTTTACAACCAAGAATCCAACCCCTCCGAATAATTGCAACTTTTATTCCATGGTTCTTTAAGGGTCCACACCATTCTTGGCTGAATTAGGTCAACAAACTGCTAAAATTTTCATAAAGAAAAGAAGCATTTCCCTGGTGTTCATTACCTACAAGAAAAAGTTTTGCACTTAAACACTTTTAAAAGGTGACTGATATAGTATAATACAAATTATATAATTTATGGTTCACCAGATTCAGCAATTCTATATTATATAGAAATTTAATCAATCTTGCAGGGCTTGCAGACATATCACAGTAGGAGGTGCTTTTGACATTTCATGGAGAAGTAAGCAAGATGAGGTACCGAACTGCATATTTCAGTGGGCTTGTCAAGTTTCTTAAAATTGTCTTCCTCAGAATTACCAGCCAAATTGGAGACATTCAGTTCAGTAGTTCATGTAGTTTTGCATATCATGAGTGAAGTTCACAGTTTTCCCATTTGTATTGAATTTTTACTCTCATTGCCTCCCAGTCCTACTTCTTCCAATATATAGGAAAGGTAAGGAAGAACATTAAAAAATAGCTTTAACACATCAGGATTCAATAGGCTTCACTTATCCAGGTTCTTATCTCTAGATCAGGGTTTCTCAAACTATGCCATTAGGAACCCTGAGACACCACAAGTATTGTTCATTTGCTTAAAAAAACCCTTATGTTGTTTGTAAATAGGCATTAAAGAATAATTTCAGAGTATCTGCCAAAGTTTTGTTTAAAGTGAAAGGCATGATCACTGGGAAACATTTGAGAATCACTGTTGTATAGAAAGAAACCCTGAGAGATGAGAACTCAAAGAAAGGAAAGGTGTTCAAAAAAGAGAATAGAGTAAGATCATCTCCTTAGATGGAAGTGAGATGCTCTATAATTCACAAATATCAAACTTGCCCCCACAAAACTCCCAAATTCCATCCACTCAGATTAAAATGTAATTGGGAAAGGCTTAACAAAATAAATAAGAATACAATGAAACATATAATGTTAATTTGTGCTTTTCTAAGTCAATATGCCATAACACCAGCAAGTATCATTTCTATCTGAGATTGACATAACTGTCTATATGGTCTAATACAGTCCCCTACATTCTATCATCCTGCAACCTCAGTACACCCACAGTCAGACACATGAAAACAGCAGTCCTCTCCAAATAGGGAGAAGAGGGATAAAGATATTATAGGTTATCTCAGTGTTCCTACAGGTTGAAAAGGAGGGAGAGAGAGAGAGAGAGAGAGAGAGAGAGAGAGAGAGAGAGA
>NW_027187391.1:58772066-58795986 GCF_028583685.1 Petaurus breviceps papuanus
ACAGAGAGAGAGAGAGAGAGAGAGAGAGAGAGAGAGAGAGAGAGAGAGAGAGAGAGAGAGAATGAGACCACAGAGAGACAGAAACAGAGAAAGACAGAAAGATACAGACAGAAAGAGAGGGAGGGAGAAGAGGAATCATACGGAGAGAGCAAGATAACCATGACAATTTGAGAAGCATCATGAAACATTTAGTAGAACTACCTGCCTTCAAAACTCAGTCTAAATTTTTTATTTTGTAATTTTAATTATTTTTAAACATGAGAACTTTGATTGTCCTTTGAATGAGCTCTTTTTTTCTCTCTTTTTTAAAAAAATGTCAAGTCCTAGACACAAGTCATCCTTCTGCTAAGGAAGATTCTAAGTTTTGATTACAAAGATCAGGAGGCAGAAGTCACAGCCCCATTGCTTTTGAATCATACTATGTTTGACAATTTCATCACTTCATTAAAGTTAAAACATTGGCTTTGATGTTTTTTTTTCTAATTTCTCCCACAAACTTCTATTAGTATAATACTACTTGATGAATAAATTTTATCTGAAACTATGATTTTATTATTGTAGGGATTCCTCAATATAGAAAGTATCTCTTGAATATAAGCAATTAACATGCAACTCAAGGTCTGATAGAGTAGCCCGAACATTAAGAGAATAAGGGATTTGTTCATTGTTATACTTAGTATTTGTCGGAAAGAGGAACCCAGACCTCCTCATCTTCAGAGTTGGCCCTCTAACAATTATTACCACCAAATTCTCTCTCATAGTAGCCACAGAAAAATGTCTTGCTAAATATGACCTCTATACTGATGATCACAATTGTTGGTGTCTATTTGTACTTTGCCTACTGGAGGTTGAAACAACTCAAAAGACCTGATGGTGTTAGCTAATTTCAGGTTCTATTCTGATATTCATTAAGACCCCCAAAACACTTTTCCCTGCTTCTTGGCAGAGGTGAGGGTCCACAGATGTGGAACATTGCATATGACATCAGATTTTCTTCATGTGGTTACTGGCTTGGCTGATTTTTCTTTTTAAAAATTCTTTGTTATTTGAAGGATGACTCTCTCTCTAGGAGGGAGAGAGGAAGAAATATGGAGGATAGGAAGCATACATGATGTGAAAACCAAAGATGACAATGAAAATCTATCTAAAAAAGAAAATTTCACAGAGATATAAATATGTACCCATAGACACTAACATACACCTTTTTGCAGATACTAAGACTCAAATGAGGAAAATAGCCTATGCACAAATAACAGGATCATAAGTTTAGAGTTGGAAGTGACCTTAAAAGTCAATTAGTTTAATCCCTTCATTTTATAAATAAAGCCCTGAGAAGTTCAGTGATTTGCCTCAAGTTACATAGGTGTATTATTCTGATTATAATACTCTAATGGATCTGTGATCTCATCAATCTGTCAATTCCCTATAACCAATGACTATTACAACCTTATGGATACCTTCCCCTCTTGTGTGACTCATCCATATTCAGAATCCTGTAGACCTTCCTTACTTTCTCCCAACCTCATAAGAATACCAGTAGGACATCCTGTTTGATTTATTTTATTCTGTGCTATAAGAAATGATGAACATTTTAAGTTCTCCATCAACAATGCTATTCTACATCTCATTGCCATACAACCCTTATAAAAATGTTCATATTGAAAGATGGGACCATCGCAGTTAGGGGAATCTTAAAGTCAGCAAAGTATTTTGTCCTTTCCCCAAAACAATCCAATCCACCCTCATCTTCCTTTTCAGTTTTGGGTCCAGGTCATTATGTCCCTCCTTACCGCACCCTTCTTCTCAACAGCAGAAGACACCAGATACCATCAGATGTCTAGCTTAAACTGGTGCCAAGCAGCACTTCACTTCCACTTCGTCCTGCCCAGGCCATCTCACAATCTAGATATAGACAGTGAACACCTGGGCCTAAGTATTGGTTGTATCCTTAGGACCTCTAGGCCTTTCCATTCACATGAATCCCTCTATCTGTATTTTCTTCCATACCTAGATTGTGATTGTGAGTTCCTTGAAATAAATGATCATTTTCTTTTTACTTAACTTACTAAATCCCAAGCATGTAGCATAGTTCTGGGCATATAGTAAGTGCTTAATAAATTCATTCATTCACCTATTTTGTCCAGATACACATAATTGCTATTGGATAAATTCTATAGCATGTCCATTCGTGTGAATGTTGGAGTCTGAGAAATAGACTATTTTTTTCCTGTGTGGATGGATGGGTCAAATGCCTTTGAATGAGTCCCCTCAATGTTTTGGGACTTGATGTGATCAACTGATGTTCTCCACAAAGAGGAGCATCTAAAGAGCTTATAATCACTGGGAATCCTTATTCATCACAGTGATGAATACTTTTGGTATTATTATACTCAATTTCTGTATAAGAAGACTTGTACTTCAAGAAGTTGAAAGGCTTTCCTGTAGTCATACAGCTAGTAAACAATAAACAGCAGAGTCAGAATAATGAACCCAGATCATTTGTCTACAAATCTAGTCTTCTTTCTATTGCACCAGGTGAACAATCGGGCAAGAGCTGTCCTAGTATAGAAAGTAAGTTGATTTGGGCTTTTCAAGTGAAACAAGTTTTTCAAATGGGCAGCTAGGTGGTTCAGTGGATAGATGACAGAGTCAGGAAAGCCTCAGTTCAAATCTGGTCTCAGCTGCTTAGTACCTGTGTGACTCTAAGCAAGTCACTTAACCCTGTTTACCTTGGTTTCCTATTAAATGTAAAAGGAGTTGGAGAAGAAAATGGCAAACCATTCTAGTATCTTTGCAAAAAAACAAAAACAAAAAAACAACACTTAAATAGGGTCACAAAGAGTAGGACATGACCAAAGCAACTAAACAACAATGAAGAATTTTTTTTGTCTTTTTGGAGGGGGGAGGGCAGGGCAATTGGGGTTAAGTGACTGGCCCAAGGTCATACAGCTAGTAAGTGTTAAGTGTCTGAGATCAGATTTGAACTCAGTACCTCCTGACCCCTGGGCAGGTGCTCTATTCTCTGCACCATCTAGCTGATGCCAATGAACATTTTTTTTTTAATCTGAGTTGAGAAACAGTGAGTTCAAAATAATTATGCTAATATAATAGTTTTACTTTTTAAAAGTTATTTAAATGGATATTTTGTTTATTATTTTAACTCAATGTATATGAGTTCAATAAAGGTGGGCATTTTTGAAAACACATTTGTTTTTTAATGTACCATTCTGAACTAAATATAGCAATGTTTATATTAAGGCAGATTCTGCTATTAAACTACATCTTACTTGCTCTTTTTTAGAACATTTAATAAGCTGAATAAAGGAGATTAACCTCACTCATTTCTTGACCAAAAAGACAAAACAAAGCAAATATAACTTTTAAAAATTTGAAAAAAGAAACCTTCCTGAACATATAACTTCTTGATCTATTTCCCTTTCCCAGTTACTGTTGTCAGTCTGAGAGAACTGCCGTTTGGGTTTACATTTCAGTGCTCATCAAAACAGTGCCAAAGTGTTCAGGGAAATAGAGCATGAAATCACTTTCTCATTCTGTTTCTGGGTCTACTCCCTAACAAGAGGAAAACTTTCAACATGTGCATTACCATCCCCTCAACTAAGGAGTGCTAAAATTGTCTGTTGTGTTATTTTCTCAGTTTAAAACAAAGCTAAAGAAATTTATTTCCTGGGAATTGAAAACTTTAAAAAAAAGCAGTTCTGGGCTTGAAATTTTTTTTTAAATCTAAATATATTTATTCTCAACTCTGTACATGCACCAGACATCACTACAAAATCCTAACATTTAACAATAATCTTTTTTAGGATTCTTCCTTTGTACTACAACAGAATTGTGTATGTAATATAAGAAACTAAGAATGAAGAACATCAAATCCCAGCTTTCTCAATCATTAACCATATGACACTTTGTACAAGTCACTGTCTCTCTATGGCCTTTGTACCTATAATAGTAAATCAAAGAAAATATCCACTCCTGTCTGACTGAAGAATAGAGCAGTTGATCCTTCCCAAAGACTTCCTTTAGAGAGGGCTTGCAATTTGCAAATAATTGTTCATTTCCATCAATGACCAGGCTTTGTTTCCTCTCCATGGAACATCATGGTCCAGTAACAAATACCCATCATGCCCCTTGGTGGCACCTCCTCCCCTACCTACAGCTTTCCTTCTTCTTTTTTTGTTTGTTTTCTTCCCCCATTAGATCAAAAGATCCTTGAAGGTGGATACTGTCTTTCTATTTCTTGTTTTATCCCCAGTGCTTAGGATAATGCCTGGCACATAGTAGGTGCTTAATAAATGTTTATTCAATTGAATTGAAACCAACACAGGGATCATCCTTGCCACAAAAGGATAGTCTTTACCAGAATCATTAGAGGGGTGGGAATAATTAGAGAACTTTGGATTTTGATGCAATAGTTAAGCCAGGAAGAACCAAGTCCATCCTTCTAATGCTACATACATGATCCAGTCCTGGGGCTCAAATCCTAACCCTACTGTGTAACCTTAGACAAAACATTTCACCTCTCTGGTCCAAGATTCTTCATCTGTAAAATAAGACATGGATTGTGTGGTCATTGATCCCTTCCAGCTTCAAAACTATTACCTTCTTAATTTTTTTTAATCTGACATATCACAAAGAACCATGCATTAAAGGAACATAAGCTTTAACAAAGAGGACATCAGAGTTCCTGAAAGTATGAAAAAATCAAGGAGAATCTCTTCAAACCCACAGGTTTGCTATTCATCACTATATAACTATATGTTAAGATCATTGTCCTTTTCTTCTCATCTTACTTGATGGAGTACAAATAAAAATCATCCTGGAACAAACCCCTATCCTTAATTATTAATTTTTTAATGTTCAGTATTCCATAGGCTATTTGCATGAGTGCCTAAAATTACTGTTTCTTTGTAACTCATCACTAAGGGTATCCTCAGTACAAGTCCCAAAATATAGACAGGAAAGTGGGAATGTTCTTCATTCTGTTTCCACATGGTTTGATTTCTTCCCCTGGGTATATATATATATATATATATATATATATATATATATATATATATATTTAAACCTTTGCATTCCACATGGTTTGAAGATTATGAGTATTCATTTCCCAATATGTATCACAACATTGTTCTCAAAATTTTTGTAGGCCAATATTTTGAACACCTGAGAGGACTTTAGCCAAAGGCTCTATAGGTAAATGGTATTATCTGCAATCAGACCTTTGTCATTTGGTGGTTTTAAAAGATAGAGCCCTTTTGGAATATAATTCTGGCTACCAAAACACATTTTTCTAGGTGGTCCATGGGCTGTGATTTTTTGCAACTTGTAGTAATATATTGTACAGTTTGTAACATTTTCTAATGTTATAATGAACAATCAATAAGTCCAGACTCCTTAAGGATAAACCTCTAAAACGTCTGGTGTTGATGACCTTGTTTTGTACCAAGGTCATAAATTCATTTATTTCTATTTTTAAATGACCTACTCATATATTTAATGTTTCTTTGTTGTCATAATGATGGTTGAGTCTGTGTGTATGCCTCTTATGAGAGTCCTTCCTACTACAACTACTGCTGCCACCATCACCAGTACTACTAATAGAATAATATGCTAGAAAGAGCATCAGCCTTGGAGTCAGAGGATTGGGGTTCAAATCCTACCTCTGATACTTATTAGCTGTGTGACCTTGAGCTTGTCAATTAATCTCTTTGGACCTCAGTTTCCTCATCTGCAAACTGAAGGAGTTGAACTATATGGTCTTTTAGGTCCCTTACAGATCTAGATTTATGTTCCTATAAGGTATTACTTCTGCCTTGCCACTTTTGTTACACTCAGAATTCAGTCTATACTGAAATCCAAAAGGGTATAGATCATGCAATGCCCTGAAGGTCCATAGAGTAAAGTATATTTTTGTACTTTTCCAAAGCATGAATTAGACAATCAGTCATAACTATGAATGGTACCCTTGAAACCAACAATTGTTGAAAAACTAGGCCTTGCAAGAATTTGCCCAACCTAGTTCACCAAACCCTGTGTAGCAGCAAGCACCCTAGGACACCCAGGATGGCTGCTACCACAGGTTCTTTGATCTGCTTTTCTAAAGGAAAGCAACTCAAAAAGGGGTTAACAATCTTACTTTAATCAAACAAACATATATCATTTACCTAGTGTAGGGGGCAAAATCAGCAACCCTGAACTTCAGAGAATACAAACAGAATTTATAAGCAGACAAAAATACAGACAGAAACAGACAAACAGACAGGGCATCCAGCTGTCTGACCATTACATCCATACCTACTTAATTATCAGAGAGAGAAGCACCAACATCTGGGTTTTCAAAGCTGGGGTGGAGGGGCCCAATGACTGCCCAGAGTCTTATCTGGCCACATTATACAACTCTTCCCATGAGTGAGCCCCAAAGCAAAACCTCACATCAGGGTATATATAGCTTTCTCCAGGGTCAAAGAATATCACAACCCTCATGACCCACTGCCCACAAAGTAACTGGTGTGGGCCTTCCTGAGAAACAAGCCTCCCCCCATAGGCTCCATGTGACCACATTCAGCCTATTAGGGGGCAGAGTACATTTTCAAATCAGAGAAGGTCTTCAAATTCACTTAAGCCTATAAAGGGGCAGGGAAGATCTTCAAATTACCATTACCATTACATTCTGTTGAAAGGCAAAGGAAAGAAGAGAGAAGGTATTTGCTAAACTGTAGTAATCTATATCAGATACAATTCTTTCAGTTATCTATTAATTAATTAAGTTAATTCAACATATATTAAGCATTTAATATATGTATGGTACAATGTGCTAGGCATTGAGAGAAAAAAGCATTCTCCCTGACCTTTAGGAACTTAAAGTCTCATAATGTGCTTTTAAATTATGCATCTCTATTATTCATAGGACATTTAATGTTCTGGAGAAATTCATTGTTAATCCCCAAATAATTAGTCAAGATTCCACAGCACAGAGAGAGCTGAACCCAGATTTATGAGTTCCCAAACAGCTTAACTATGTCAAATGCCTAAGACTATGAGTGATGGAGGAATCACTTTTTAGTAGCATCTGGTGTACTTCCCGGTGAGGAAATACAAAGATTAACTATCAAAATCATTAATAAGGCAAAAATAAACCCAAACTACCTCTCAGCTAGAAGAGGTCCACTCTTCCTTTAATTTTTTTTCAGTACAAATGATTTTTTGTGAAATCTACTTGGACAAAATTTACAATGTTGTACCATACTGTGTATACAGTGGCAATGAAGAAAAAAATAAAGTATGGCCCATAGCTGCCCTCATTTCCCAGGGGAATAAAAGAAAAATGTTCTCCCAAGTTTAGAAACAGTAGTACATTTTAAAATAAATATTGGCAGGCTTTAATCTATTTATTTGACACTTTCATGGCTGCAATTAAAGGAGCTCAATAAAATATATAATGGAAACAGGAAAAGATTAAAGGTGACATCCTGCCCATGAGATCTCTCTTAGGCAGTAGCAAACATGATAAAGGTTAGCGCTGACTTTCTCTGCTAGCTCCATAATGAGCACTGTGAGCACAGGAGTAACATTAACAATAACACTTGTTTTGAGCATCCCCTGGAGTTCAACAATACCCCACAAAACACACACACACACACACACACACACACGCCCCTGTAGTAAAGGGGAAGAAAAGAAATCTGAACTGGCATGTTGCAAGTTAAAATTTAAAGTTCTGTCCTGTTTTGTGTCCCCAATATGTTCCTGACCTTCATCTTAAAAGAATTTTAGAGGTAGATGGGGACTCAAAGATCAGAGCAATGGCTCTGCTTTTGCAGATAAAGGAATAAAATGCCAAAGAAGTTGAGTGTCTTTTCCAATTTCATTCACCAAGTTAATAGCAGAATCATGACTAGAACTCTCATCACTCTTGGTCCTATTCACTTACAATTCTACCACACTGTCTCCATATCTATAGAATGTGTTCTCATTCTAAATGCCCCAAGTCACAGATCTTGTAAAAGATGTTACCCTCTAGGGCATGATCTACTGAAGTAAGTTAAATTGTGTTTTCTTTGGATCCAAGTATGTGGTGGCACTTACTTTTTAAGGAATAGAAGGAGGCATGAGTAGCACATGCCAATTAGATATAAACAGAAATACTGTCAAAGTCAGCCTCAAATTACATTGTCTTTTTATCTTTTTGTCTGTCTGCTACCCACTTTATTTGTTCTGCCCTTGACTTGTCTGCTTGCCCTAATGATTCCTGGATTTGCTGTCTGTTCTTGACTCTCATGTCCATGTGCTGATGAGACTTGGCCTCTCAGGGCTTTGATTATGAATATGACCTCTTAAGCCTCCTGTTTATTTATATTCCACATCATAGCCTGACCACAGTTCTGTCTCTGCTATTATTTGCTTTAGATTTCCATGTCTTTCTCTCTCTTATCCCTTCACCCAGACTGAATTGGGTAATTACTTTGTTATCCCAGCAAACCAGAGGTTAACTAACTCCCTACATAATAGAGGCAGCCTAACAACATTGCTCCTGATTTAACCCATTTAACCTATTAAATCTAGAAATAACCAATCTATTGTAACACATACCAGAAATTCATTTGTTCAACTTAAGTTGAGCAGCATGGTACAAGAGGAATAAATGCTAGTTTTGGAGTCAATGGACTCAGGTTCATAACCCTGACTCTGCCATTTCTTATCTGAGTGACATTAGGAAAATCACTTAGCCTCTCTGGGCTTCAGTTTCTGACTAGATGACATTAAAGATTGTCCCTTTCACTTCTGAATTTTGTATCTCATAATCCAGCTATATTCATTTGTCATTTGCCCATGATTCTAAGCTTTAGGAACCAGATTTCCTTTTCTTGTAGATGCCTTCTCCAGAATCTCCTGGCATCACTGGATATACTTATTTAAAGCATGAATTTGGTTCCAGACTAGATCAGTAATTTCCAAACATGCTAATCATTGTAATGATGTTTTAAAATTGAAGTTTGCCTTATCACTGAAGTTGATGCATATACTGCTAAGAAAAACATAAACTCAAGAGATCAAACTATGTGGAAATTTTGGTGTACATTATACCAGTTTGGAAGTCTGGTTCAGTGCCAGTTAGACCTCGCAAATTTTTTCCAAGCAAACTAACAAAATTCTTGGGCTACAGAGAGGTATTCATTCTCTAGCTCTTTTGCATTAAAATTACACAGGCTATCAATACAGGCTGTCACTGTGATCCACAGGGACCTGTTTGACCCTGGGCAAATCACTTAACCTCTCAGTGCTCTAGGCAATTGCTAAGACTGGGTTGCAGAGAAAGTTTGGACCTGTCTTATTGAGGAGTTTCTTATCTAGGACTTCCCTATACCAAAAAAAACAACAGATCTATTCTCTATACCTATAGATATACCTATATACACACATATGCATAATATACATGAGTATATAGGTAAGTTTTACATCTAATATGTTATATTTGATAAAGCAGACATTTCATTTCTAATGTCAAAATTAAATACTAGCATCTTTACTCTCCTTGATTAAGTGCAAATATGCAACTCTCTTCTAACTGGGTAGTAGACATAACTCCTGTCGATATGGCAAATTCATTGTGTAACAGAGAACCAATCTATATTCTGCATACCACCACCTTTAAACACAAGCAATATGTTTCTTTTTTTGAGGGCCTAGAATGTGCCTAACAAGGTATCCCTAGAGGATGAACACTTTTTGAACTAATTAATCACTTGATGCCACTGCTTGACTCTACAGAATATGAAGGAGCAGCGATTGGGCAATGAAAAAAAGTCTCTTGGAAAAAAGTATTGCAATGACCTCACTGAAGGACATGCAAACTTGCTGCCATGTTAGTGATTTAAACAAAATCCACATTAAAACTGGGGAAGAAGGAAGCTTCCCACTGACTTTCTAAAGCTGCAAGTTTTCACACTGAAAATAGTTTAACCTTTTTCTGTTAAAAAAAAAAAAAGTTGGCAGCTAATTTAATGCCTTGGAAGGAAAGTGCGAACATTGTTGGCTCCTCAGTTTATCCTGAACATGCTCAGGAAAGCTGGACAGAAAGTAGAAACATCACTGGATCATGGGGCTTAGAGTCAAAAGAATTAAGTTCTTCTAGTCATGTGCTGCCATTGTGTGACCTTGGACAAGTCATTTAACCTATTGGGGCCATAACTGTAGGATGATTAAGTGATGCTTAAAATCCCTTTCTAGGTCTAAATTGCTAAGAAACATGAAAAGTTTTAGAATTCTTTTGCCCTTTCAGATCTGTGCAGCTTTGCCAATATACATAGGCCACTTTGTAAGACTTATGCTTTGTGTTTAGCATTTCCAATCGATATATGAATCTTCATAATTACTTAGCTAAGCTATTTCTGCATTCTGACCCTGTTTATTTCCTTACAAATTCTTAATAACCTCAGACGATGTGTATGAGACCTGGCAGGGCACTGAATGGTGTGACTAGTGATACCAATTAGAGGAAAACTGCTAGAGTTATTTTGAATATAGAATAGCATCCTTCTTCTGAAGAGCTCAAAGCACATCTTGCATTTTTTTCCATCACATAATCTACTCATGTAGTCTCTCATTTATCCTCATAGCACTGATGTGGCATGAATTTAACTAATGGTGAAAGCACATGCTCTTTGAGCATCTAAAAGTCTCATAAATGTATCTCAGAATTGCAGCAAAGGTAAAGAAGAAGCCATGTGGTCCCCCTCAAGACCTTCCTTTGCGGTGTTTTACTTGCTAGGAAAGGATAGATATTCTTTTCCTCCCAGAAAGAATCTAGTTACAAGAAGGGATTTTCCAAAAGAGCATGAATATATAAAGATTCCACCATCTCTATCCTCCTTCATACCTGCTCCAACCTCAATAACTCTCTTTATGATCAATAAACATTAGCCTAATATAAAGTACTATAGGAAGAAGGTGGTATGTTTGTGTGTATGTGTGTGACTATGTACAAAGGATTCAATAGAAGCTACACCCATTTTCAGTGTTTTCATCATTAGCCACTGTTGCATAAACTGAACACACAATGGGCTGAGACACTGGATAAATCATTTGTTTCCACTCGTTATTGATGACATTTCATAACTCGTTTGTGGCTCTGCTTTGCTCCGTCACTTGTGAGTTATGAGGTCATCAATCATGACTGGGAATAAATGATTTATGTAAGTCACCCCATTGTATATTTTAGGTACTGTATACAATAAAACACACACTATTGATTTCTAATATTGTTACATTATGTTTATCATGTGTGAGTATGTGCCTATGCCTTTTTGTGTGTGTGTTCATGTGTGTGTGAGAAAAAGATAGAAATGTCAGAACAGGTAAAAAAAATATAAGCTTGAGGATTCCTGTTTCTACTTGAGATCTTTGAAAAAATCTAAAGCACCTCTCAAAATACTAGCATATCCTTTTGAAATAAGATCCATTGTTGGTAAATGATGTGGTCAGGGTCATCGTTAATAAGCACAAACAGTCACACAAACTTGCCGCCAAATGACCTAATGTAAGAGTGAAGAAACAGCTCCCAAATTAGGCCAAGCTGGATTTTATGCAATGATCTTGCAGATAAACCCATAGGTAACTAAGCACATGTTTCTGAGAGTAGTCTGAGCTGATGGAATCCCAAAAATATCATAGTGTACATATAAATATAAGTTCCCAGGGAAGAAGGAGACTTGCAGCTGAGCCTCAGACATTCTTCAATACAAAGATACTCCCAAATACCCCACAGCAAATATAGACCTATAATTAAGGTAAAATATGAACTCTTGTTACTTTTGAAGTTCATTCTCTAGAATTTTCTGTCAAATGATTCTGTCATAGCTAATAAGTTTATATAAATCACGAGATGATACATTCTTTGAAAATTGGTCCCATGGAATGAAACTACTTCATATCTAGGACAAAGAATCTTAGATTTAGATAGAGACTTTAAAGGTCTTCTAGTATAACCCTCTCATTTCCTAGATATATGAAGTTACTTACAGAAGTTCATACAGACAGAAAATGACAGAGGTCAAACTCAAATTCAGGTCCTTCAATGCCAAATTCAGTTACTTTTCAGTTATGAATATGAATGAAAATAAATGAAAAAAAAATGATTGATTATTACCTGCCAAACACTGTGCTAAACACTGGAGATGCATGTTAAAAAAAAAGATAGTCCCTGCTTTCAATGACTTCACTTTCTAATTGGAAAACACAACATATATAAAATAATTCAACTAAAGGATAAATGAAATGCCCTACAGGACTTAAGAGTACAGTTTTAGGGTGGGGGGGGGCAGAGAGAGGAGAGATGCCAAGGCCTAAGAACTAGGTTATACCCATAAGCTTGAGGTTCTGGAGATAATAGATATAGGCGAAATGGTAAGGTTGAGAGGACCTTAAAATTCAGTAGCAGGACAGATGATAAAACCTGTTTATCAATAACTCCATCTCCCCAAAAGGAATCAAGTCAAGATAGGTAGTGAAGTAATCTATCATATAGCTTCATATAAAAAAGGATATTATCTGAAGATTTAAAAACTGTGATTCTAAAAAGGCCTCTGGTTTGGATGGACTTTTTAAGAAAAAGATGTAATTCCATAACAAGGAGAATGGTAGAGAAATTCATTTGCTTCCTTTCCACTATAAACCATCAACTCCCTTGTGCCTTTTCCTGATGAGCTTAAAACTATACTAATGTTGAAAAATAAAATTAAGAAAAACTATCAGAAAATGTACAGAACTTTAAAAGAGGCAATCAAAAACATATTGAAAATCAAATCTAAAATAAGAGCATCAAAAATTCAGGAACTTTCAGCTATTCGCAATTACAAGAGTAATTGCTATTTTAGCATGTTTTGCTTGTTCCAAAGAAACTCTGGGTCGTAAGCTGAAATTCAAGGAGTTTTAAATCACAGTGAAATATTCTAGCAGCTGATCAAGACTAAATATATAATCAAAACAACCTATTATCTACATATTTTAGTTGATTTTTAAAAGTATCTCTTTGAGCAAGATTACACAGAAAACAGTGACCAGTTCTCTTTAATACCCACTAAGGATTTTTTAAAAAGAACACAAATACACAACTCTGAAGCATAAAAGATTTAGGTTCAGATGGCTAGGTGGAGTAGTGAATAGAGTACCCTGGAGTCAGGAGGACCTGAGATCAAATCCACCTCAGACACTTAACACTTAATAGCCATGTGACTTGACCTTGGGCAACTCAACCCCAATTGCCTCTCCAAAAAAAAAAATATTCAGGTTCAACATAATCAATTTTGAAAGACAACATGAAGATAGAGAATTGGCACAGGAACCAAGAAGACCTCTGACACAGACTCACTGTTTTTCACAGGACAAGTTACTTTCTCTCCATTTTCGGGGTTGTGAGTATATGATGAGATATAACATGTTAAGCACTTTGCAAACTTTAAAGCATTAGATATTTGCTAGATATTATTATTATTATTATTAAAAGTGTGAAAACTCCCATTTTACTGAGCAATAACTAGCATAAGAGGAAACTGTATGCCTGTATGTATGTGTGTAAGGTAGTAGTTATGGCCATTTAGAAATATGATTTTAAAAAAGATATCTGTTCTCAGAGGTCAGTAGGTATTTTCACTTCTATCACTTTCCTTCCATTTCTTATAAATCTATTGATAAATTAAGTTTCTGGAAGTTTAGATCAGAGGATGATAAATTTAGTGCTGGGAGGATCCTTGGAAGGCCATGGAATCAAATCTCCTCATTTTCAGATGAGGAAGTTGAGCAGTTATGAAAAGGTTAAATGTCTTACTTACTCAGGATTGAACTACCAGTATCTAAAGTGTGATTAGAACCCAAGTCTTCCTGATTCCAAGTCTAGGACTCTATTCACTATATCATGCTGCCTCCAGTTGTTTTCTCCCTTCCAACCCCATCAGAGGATTAGCCTAGAACTTGTCATTTACAATCATTTCTGTTCATCTTGGAATACTATATATACCTAAAGCCAACTCCAGATTCTATAGGGCCCACATTATTTTTCTCTCCTGCCTCTGATTCCTTTTCGCAAATTCACCATTCCTGACCACTTCCATTACCAGACAGATAAAAGCAAGGAGTAAACCCCAAGAATCAATTATGCTCCATTTTAAGTGACCCTAATGAAAGGTTTTGTGAATGGAATGAAACTGGAGACTAAAAATATTTTTGCATTATCTGCAGATGTCAATTAACCATATTCTCACTCTCCTCAAATATAATCAAAGATTTGCTTGACTTGAGTGACTATTTCCATATGGAGTAACTGAACAGACATTTAGGAAAACAGCATTCCCTTCTAAAAATGAGAGTAAACCCTTTAAACATTTTTTTTAATTTCACATTTTAATTCTCCTCAAAAAAATGTAAGGAACTGTACAAAGACTACAATCTAATACCACAAAAAATGTAGTATTTAAAAGGCAATATAATTGGTACATATTCTTTGTATATCTGCACAATAACTAGTATATGATCAATCCAAGTTCTTTATTTTTTTTAATGGGTGCAAACCTAGTTTAATCAGTCTGAAATTGTTTTAATGAGCTCTTTCCCCTAGAATTAGAAATGCTGGTAGAGCACCAGCAGATATATTTGTTAGAACACTGGTTTAGGAATCAGGGGACTAGGAGATTTAACCCTACCTCTGCTCTTGACTCATTGAGTGACCTTGAGTCAGTTAACCCATCTGTTGTTTTGCAGGAGGTGACGACTCGGTGACTGGCTGGCAATCACTGTGCATTAATAGGGTGACAGTCATAAGAAGGTGGCCTGGGGCAGCAGAGCTTCAGTAGGAGACAGGCAGCCCTTGCTGCTGCTCCCCATAATGCTGAAAACACTGCTGATTCGGAAGGGAGAGGAGGAGGGGTGTAGGGGTGTAACTGCTGTTGTGGCTGCTACTCAGTGGGGGACCCCTGCTGCCTGTCACCACAGGGGGTCACCTATAACAGACAACCTCATTTTCTAATTTCCAGACCACTAAATCAAATGAAACTGCACAAGGGCATTTTTTCCTCAGGTTCTGAAAGAGATTCATGGAAGTGATGCCTTCCTTTAGAAGGAAGAATACAGTCAGGGCCTGGCTTCCTAATGATTAGAAAGGTCAGAGGGAGATTTCCTAGGATTTAGAATGATTTAGATTTTAAATTCTTCTTTGGTCTACAGATTCTTCTGTATTCTAATCTAGCCCATTTCACACTCACAAGTGAAAAATCAGCTTTGGCAACGAAGATCATATAACATGGCACAAGAAAGATTTGGGGACACATCCACATTTGTGTTGCAGATTTAGCCTAAAGGCACTTCTGTTTTTGCAGTTTCACATACCACTGTGTTCGTACTTGGAGAACAGTATCTTCTTTTACATGAATTCCAAAATTGTCAAAAATTTTTCACATGGGATAACTTCAACAAAGAAATGGAATACCTCCCTTCGCCCTGCGCATCCTTCCTACAATCTGGCAAGAATGCTTTTCCTTTGAGGGAGGTAATGGAAAGAGCACTGGGCTGAAGACAGAGCTCAATTCTGAAAGTGTCAAGGTGGAGGTATTACCGTGGCATGTAGGCGATGGTACCTAGAAAGCCGTCGGCTTTGTGAACCTGAGGCTCTGACAAGAATCAACGAAGTGAGATATTAAGGATTCATCCACATAGAAGTGATAACTGAAGACTGAGGTCCAAGGTTCAAAACTTGCTGCTTATATTTATTACCCATAAGACCTTAGGCAAGTCACCTGATGTCTCTATCTCAGTTTCATCATCTTTCACGTAAGGGGGTTGGACTAGATAGCCTTCATGGTCCCTTCCCACATTAGATCTATGAGACTATGTATTAGCAGACTGCATGGTTGAGATTAACAGTGGAGAGAGAGCACCATAGTTTAAAGTTAATAGAGATCTTGGAGGTCATATAGTATAGACCTTTTATTTTACAACTGCAGAAACTCAAGCCTAGAGAGATTAAGGAGAGAAGAAGGTCTGGAGTAGAACCTTAGGGAATGCCCAGATTCAGGGGTCAGGAAGTGGAAAAGAGGCCAGCAAATGGAAAAGAAGGAAACAAGAGTTTTTCTTGTTATCATTACCATCATCATCATCATCACCACCACCACCACCATCATCATCAGTCATCATCCAAGCCCATTATTCCCCTAAGGAAACTGATATTCCCAGATATTGTAAGGTAATATAAAAGCTGTGTGCCATCCACATTGTACTAAGCTGCTGTTTGAATCTGATTTTTGTGGCTCACAATACAGACTTTGGGTGTGAGATACATCCATGGTGGGGAGGGGAGGAGATAGGAGAGGGAAATAAGGGAACAATAAAGAGGAGGACTACTCTCTCATGTCCTTAGAGCAAGGGTTTATTTTTTTAACTTGGAGTCTATGTGCTTTTAAAAAAATGCTGATAATGATTGCAATATGTTTCCTTTATAATTCTGTTTTTATTTTATGAATTTTAAAAACATTATTCAAAGGGATCTACAGGCTTTACCAGTCTGCCAAAAGGGTCCATGATTAAAAAAAAAAATCCAGACCTAGAAGCTGCAAAGCAGTTACTCTAACTCCACAGGAATTTCCAAAAAACTATGTCAATCTCTATACATAGGAAAGGCTAGTGCCAGCTGAAACGTCATCTAGTCTAAACATAATCATCAGACTGGCTATCCCAGAAGAAAACATGGCTCATCAGCTATCCCCGCCTGGAATTCCTCACCATAATATGGCCCAGCCACTTCCCCAAGCTGCCATGTATGTGTAATGCTCCATCAATATACTTTGAAAGGCACAATGCTATTCTCCAGGTAGTGCTCACTACATGAACACGAACATAAATCAAAAACCCTGACGTGAGTTCCCTGTAGTCACTGGCGCTTAATCCTCTTACTCGAACCCTTCCCACCTTCACACAGGGTCATCTCTCCATGTAACCAACATAGTCCCCTTTCAAAAAAATCTTTTCTTTCATGAAGCTTTATAAATGCCTTATTGATTTTCCACGCAAGGCAGTCAACTTCAGGCTCCACCAGAAGAGCTGAATAAAGTGGCGGATTTTACTACTGTTCTACCCACGAAGCCAAAGCACTGCTACCCAGTTAATTTGAGCTCCACTCACTGACCTGGTCACAGAATGCCCATCATCAGAGGCAAGGCATTCCCGAAGGCACCCAACCCTGCTCTGTCTCTGACTGACTAGGGACTTGCTAGGCTGGTCGCTGCATGGCTCATTCTTGCTTTAAGTTCCTGCCTGACTCCTGCACCCTTAGAGATCCGCCCTTAACTCACTTTTCGAACAGTCTTCTTAAAAACCTGACCCTGGGTGTCTTTTCAATAGCTCAATCAGTCTGATATTGCTGGGCTGGGGGAGGGGTGTCAGAATGGGAGGAAGGGAGGTAGTATTAAAGATAAAATTAAAGTTGAATTACAGTAACAAGTTTTTAAAATATCGCCCTGGGTCTTGCTAGGCTTAGTAAGCTTGCGCTTTTTGTCCAAATCTCTCAAAATGTTAATTTTGGAGTTTCATTATCCTGGTTTCCTACTCCTCTTTTTGGTGTCTCTGTCACAGATAACGCACTGGGTTCCAGTACTCTTACACTTGATGGGACCCTGGTGTGAACCTAGACAAATAGCTTAACCTCTCTCAATGCTCTAAGCAACTCTCGGAAGACTATAGACTACAAAGATGCCAGCTTACACTAGTTGAAGGAGTCTCCTCATCTGGGAGTTCCCTATACCAATGAAATCAAAGTTTTGGCTCCTATTCCTGTATTAAAATAGCTAATATTTATATAGCACTTTAAAGTTTGCAAAACATTTCACATAGATTATTTCATTTGATCTTCACAGCAACCCTGGGAGTTAGGTGCCATTATTATTCCCATTTTAATGATATTGAAACCAAGGCTAAGAGGTTAAGTGATATACCCAAGGTTACACAGCTAATAAGTGTGTGAAGGCAAAATTTGAACTTGGGTTTTACTGACTCCAAGTACAGTCTTTCTGCTTCTAACTCTAATGGATACAAGTATTAGATACTCTGTAATAATATATGACTGCCCCTTGGTCCTTTCTCCAAAGTAACTCACCTCACTAAGTTTGTCTCCTCACACTTCATTGACTGTTTTCCAGCCTTTATTCACCACAGCTACTTTTCCACACCTTTCAATTTCTATTCTAAAGAAGAACTCCTCCTTTCCCAACAACTAAAGACCTGTGTTGTGGCATAAATAAATAACCCAGTAGTCTAACCAACAGCCACATGTCCAGTTTGATAATAATTATGAGGCAAATTGTAAAGAATGCTTATTTTATTTGGCTATCCCTGTAACTCTTAGAGGTTGGAAAATGGGCTTGTATAAAAGTGTGAACTAATAAAATTGTGGGAAGCATTTACAAGGCTTTTGTATACAGCTGAGTAACTCCTTAGCTCACCACTGCTATCTTGATTTCTTTCTCAGTTTCTTCACCTTTATAGAAAAAAAAAAACACAGAAGTGAAGGGGAAAATTGGGAGTAAGCAGGGAGAGAAGTACAGTTTATAAGGTGAAGTTCAAATGGAGAAGTCAATATTTTAGTCTTACAACAAATAAACAAGCTACATTATAAAGCTATATATAAAATGACAAGGCAGCTATTTAGATGGCATAGTGAATGGAGTGTTGGATTTGGGGTAAGGAAGGCTTGAGTTTGAATCCCACCTCAGACACTTACTGGCTGTATTACCTTAGGCAAGTCACTTGAACTCTTTATGCCTCAGTTTTCTCATCGGTAAAATGGAGATGATAATAATAACTATCATCCAGGGTAGTTGTGAAGATTAAGTGAAATAATATAGAATTGCTAGTTATTGTGATTAAAATGAAGACAGAGGAAAGGCAAGAGACAGTAGAAGGAGAATTGCTCTACGCTGGATAAAAGCAGTTTGGTTCTTGCCCTAACTGTTAATTTCTGTTAGTTTCTGACCTTTCTGGGAAGAAATCTTCTCATCTCTAAAACGAAAGGAATTTCCAAGGAGATTTCTTAGGTCCCTTCTAATTTCTCAGAGTTGAGTCTATGAATGAGAATGTGTATACAGATAAGATGTATTAAAAATAAATACAAGGTTTTTTTTGAGGGGGTAAATAGCAGCGGGGATTGGGGGAAGGAGGTATTGATCAAGTGTTATCTCATATAGAAAGTGACACTTCAGATGAGTCTCTCATAAACACAGCTTATTATGTAGTGGTGGTAGGAAATGAACTCAGCTCTTCTGACTTCAAGGTCAGACATCCATCCATTGCATAATACTTCAACTTCAATGGAGACATAAAGAAATAAAGAAATATATTTTTTTTAACTGAAGAAGAAAGATGACTGGAGAACAAAAATGCTCAAAATTACACAGGCATGGGTAGTCCTCAGAATTTGGTTCAATGTGTAAAGAAACAGATGTCCTATGGGCGGCTAGGTGGCGCAGTGAATAGAGCATGGGCCCTGGAGTCAGGAGGACCTGAGTTCAAATGTGACCTCAGACACTTAACACTTACTAGCTGTGTGACCTTGGGCAAATCACTTGATCCAATTGCCCTGCCTTCCCCCCTCCAAAAAGAAAAAAGAAACAGATGCCCTTCATATATTTGCCAAAAGTGAACAATTCATTAAATAAGATTAATGTCCCAACAAGAAAAATAAAAAAAACCTACTGCTTAGCAACACAAGAAAAAAAGTTCTTAGAAATGAGTGGGGCTTTACTTGTGAAGACTACTGAGAAATTTAATTTTATCACCTCTATATAGCTTTCCAGTTATTTTTCTATCCTTAGCTAACCCCACTCCTCCCAAGCTATAAGTTGTGGCCACAGCTTTTCTGGCCAACAAAAGTGAAGAGGTGTATATGTGAGAATCTTTACTAAACACTGTGCCTTCCCAATTGATGTGGCAGAGGATACTACCAAATTGCCACCTACTGGCAGCCAACCAGAACACACACACACACACACACACACACACACACATATACATGCATTCATGTAGGTGTGTATTTGTATATGCAAAGAGAAAAGCACACACACATATATATATTACATACCTTACATGTATACATGTACATGTATTTCTATGTATGCAAATGTGTATATGTACTTATGATATACATTTATGTTTTTTTTTTATTTTCCCTGCCATATTTTCCACAGACAGAAATCTGGACAAAATATTCAGGAGTATAAGATGTATGTGATTATATAGCTGTTCATTTTGTAGGACTCTCACCTCTCAAATCTGCTTCTGATATGCAACATTTCTGAGGCTCGTAAGGTAATAGCAGGCTGGCTTTCTTCCAATTAAATAGGCAGGGTTGAAGACTTTCGACACCAGTGTTAGTTACAGATCCTACTTCTCTCTGCCTTGTAGAAAGAAATCTTTCTATGACCCTGACATCAAAATTAGAAAGTCACCTATGCCTGAAATTCAAGGAACTTCCTAACAGGGCAACACTTTCCAAAAAGCTTCCTCAAGTTTTTCACTCTTGAAAGCTATACATCTCTAAATGATTTATCAATTTTGTGATTTATCAATTTTATCATAATTACTGGGTTTGTTAACCTAAGGTAACTTTAGTAATCTGATAGATGGCAGCTACTTCTTGGTGAGAAAAAATAAACCTTTTCATTGCCAGGAAATCTTATTTCAAATTAAATATAATTTTAAAAGGCCACATATCTTATTGACATACAGTCATAGAACCATAGATTTTGAGCCACAGAGGTCCTTTGAGGTCATCAACTCCAACTCCTCATTTTACTGATGAGGAAACTGAGGTTCACAGAATTCTAATTGCCTGAGGCAAGATTAGAACCTAGGTCATCCTAAGTCCAAGTCAAGAACTATATCCTTTAGGCATGCTGTCTCTTTCAAAAGTAGAGCATCAGATTCATACATTGAAATATGTGTCCATTTAGAAATCTATCCTCTTTAAAATACAATCCTGCGTTGGTACAAGTTTGGCATTCAGTGGTCAGACAATTTCTTTTCTATGACTTCTTATTCTTTTCTTCCCATTTCCTTTTCTTCCATATATTTCTATCCTGATATTCCTTTTTTTTTTTACTGAATATGTCTTATGCTTCTCCCTACCTTCAATGTTCTGTATTAGTTAATCTTTAAATTTCACTTTAATGATCTGCTGGTCAAGTTAATTACAAAATAACAACCATAGAGAAAGTAGAGGGACCAACCTATTTCAGGGTATGCTTATATTATGCATGGTCACATCAAGTAAGTAGATACTGAGCAAGTCCAGCTACCTTAAAGGACTTATTTCATCCTACAGGGGAACAAGTTGTAAACAAGTTTAAACCAAAATTCCCCAGAGTCCACCAAGAGCAGTAGAATTTCATTTTTCAAGTTGGACAAATGTCCATCCTAGCCTCTTTATCTCTCCCAAGTGGGAATGAGCAGGGAGGATTTCTTCAGTCCAATGCTAAGCATCAGGTAGCTGGGAAATACCAAAATATCACATGCAATAGTCTTATGTAAGCTAGGAAAACAGAGCCTCATGAAGAATTTAAAGGCACCACATGCAATAGATGATCTGTTAGGCAGCAGCAGTGGGAACTTCAGGTGTTTGCTTAATATTCAGCATGCATCTCTCTATGTAGTCTGATCACGTTTCTAAAATTTTCCAGCACACCTCTGCACTGTTGTGCTGTTTCCAGGCCCCTTGAGAGGTAAGCATTCAGTAATATCCACTAACTAGAAGGGCCTAGGGAAAATATATCTTTTCTTTGTTTCTCAAGGGTTAAGGTAGAGACATCTGAGTTGACTCTCCCAGCATTAGTCTGTAACATAGTAAACAAAGCATGTTAATATTTCTGTAGTTTATGTTTCTTTGAGGGGAGGGCTTTTTTATTGTTGTTGTTCACAGTATTTTTAATGCCACTAAAACCAAAACAAAAATACACAGAACACATTTGGAAAAGCCTCTGTAAAGATCTCTTTCTAGGAACATACTGAAGGTAATAAGATTTATGGATTAATAGGAGTTGAGATGAAAACACTGCCAATCTCACTTCCTGAATCTGCATTAACACATACTCTCTAAGAATAGGGCCAGGTCCTCATTCCTCCCACATGGCACAGGGTGGCAATGACTTATTTTGTACTCAAATAGATCTCTCCTTCTCCCTTCAAAGCAGGGGCAGCAGCAAATAAATAAATAAAAATAAAAAGGTTTCTTTATGCCTTCCCTTTGGTCCAGGAACTGGAGAAGAAGAGTAAAGTCAAATGAGAAATTAACACAGACTGTAGGGCACTTTGAGAGTAGAAAGGAGATGGGAAGAACAAACTGGCTGCTAACCAGAGTGATGTACTCATGAATCAGACTACTATGTAGCAGTACCTCCTTCCCTTTTCAGAAGGAGAAAGACCCCCTCTGAGGCCAGTGTGGAAAAAAAAACAAAAACCAGAAACCAAATAGCAACTACTGTCCCCTTTATTGATTTATAGGGCCTGTACATCCCAAAAAAATTGTTCCCAGGGATTAGTGGTTCCCTCTGTCTTACTAAGAAGTCAGAATTAGTTTGGTTTTATTTTTTCATTGTTTCTACCATACTTCTGGATTCATTATTCTTTTTCCTAGATATCTTTCCCTCCCCCCTACTGTTTTCACAAACCATTCCCAAAGAAGAACAAACAAATTATATTAAGAGAACCAATTATGCATCTGGAAAAAGAATTAAAAGATTGAACAAACAATTAAGGATATGCTTGCAGTCTCACAGAACTAAATATATGTATAGATATCTATGTATATCTATATATAGAGAGAGAAAGGTTATAGCAACCCGTGTAAGTATATTTATGTATGTATACATATATACATGCATACATATAGACATATACATACACATGTTTTTTCTTCCCTGAAAATACGTTAAATTTAAAAAGCGAAATTATGGTGAACACTCTTAACATCTTCAGAAACAGGAACATAACAGGATATTACAATATAAACATATCCTTAATAAAAAAATGAACAAATTTTTCAAAATTACAAAACCCAATTATCCAAAATGACATCCACACTTTCCTGGAAAATGCTTGTGCTGACTAAATAGTTCATTTTCTGAAACTTAAAAAAAAAAAGCTAACTGTTCTTAGGAGAAATTATTTTAAAATCCTAAAGACAGTGGGAAAATACTAAGGAAGCTCTCACACACCAAGTATTTCTTTTTTCTTGCTTTATATGGAGAAACATCCAACAAAAAATATTTGAAATTGTTCCAAGATGCCCAGATATGCCTGTTTCTGAATTTCTAAATTCTTGTGAGGCAGTGACTTAGACACCTCGGTCCCATAATCGCTTTTTCCCCTGTGTTAGAAAGGATTAACTTTACTGAGGAGGGAAAAACGTACACAAAATATAAAGACTTCAGAAATGTGCTGCTGATTTTAAGAGGCCACAGGGATACCTCATGAAGAAAAGACACTATTTCTAAAGCATATTGGATGGTTTTAGTTTTATGTATTGCACAAGGCAATTGCAGATTGTCAACCTTTTTTTTTATTATGTTATGTCCATTATGTTGATGCTGCACAGTTTAAAATAAAACTAACTAGCATAGCAGAGACTAGAGAAAACCTAGATTCAGTCATGTTAGGAATAAGCAACGTTGATAGGATTGTAAAATATATGGAAAATATTTGCACCTAGTGGATAGAATGACCCCTCTAACTCTCTTGAATTACATTTTCAGGTATAGCAGTCCTCTTCTCTCTCTCTCTCTCTCTCTCTCTCTCTCTCTCTCTCTCTCTCTCTCTCTCTCTCTCTCTCTCTCTCTGTCTCTCTCCTGCACCCCCCTGCCTCTCTTCTCTTCCC
>NW_027187391.1:58795996-58862701 GCF_028583685.1 Petaurus breviceps papuanus
CTATGAGTTAGATTTTATTATTCCTTTTTTACAAATTTATTTACAAAACAAAAACACAGTTCCTAAAGAGATTACATTCTAATGACAAAGACAACATGGTATATACAAGGAGGTGGGAAGTAATCTTCAAAGAGAAGGCACTAACAAATGGACCAACTGGGAAAGGCCTGCTGTAAAAGACAGAGGTAGGATTTGAGCTGAGTCTTAAAGAAAACCAGGGAAACTTAGGCAGAGAGATGACATTGAAAAGAAGTAGTATCATAGGCAATGGGGGAGAGCCAAGGCAAAGACATAGAGAGGGAGGGGATAGAGTCTTGGGCCAGGAAGGACAAGTAGGCTATGTTGACTAGATTGTAAACTAACAAAAAAGGAGACTTTATACTTGCTACTGGAGGTAATAGGGAGAAACTGGAATTTACTGAATTGGTGGGTTTGACATAGTCAGACCTCTGATTTAGAAAAAATATATATCATTTTGGCAGTTCGATAGAGGATAGTTTGGAGGTTGGAGGTACTTGATGTAGGAAGACCAAGTAGAAGATAGATGATAAATAAAGAAATAGACTGAAAGACAAAATATTTAGCAACTCCTTACCATGTGTAAAACACTATACTAAATGCTGAAGATACAACTATAGCAAGTAAGAGAATCCCTGATTTCAAAGGGCTTCTATTCTAATGGTAAAAGACAACATATAAATGGTATACTCTTGTATGTAGTATAGGGCCAAGAAGTGATGTGTAGGACTGAGCCCTGGCAAGAAAGAGAAAAGTCTTAACTTTTAAAGTGGATTTATCAGACAGAGCCCAGAAACAGAATTTACACTACAGTTAGGGAGAATGTAGAAGAAATGGTCATTGCAGGACATAGAGCAGTCTAGGAAAAAAAACGTTTTTGAATGAAAAAATGAAAAAACATCTATTAGACACTTATTATGTGCTAAGCACTTTTTCAACTAAAAGGAGTAGGAATAGAAAAGCAATACAATCCCTGTTCTCAAGGAGCTCACATTCTAAAAAAGAGAGAAACACGTGATATTTCAACTGAAAGTCAGATAGAAAGTCGCTGTGGTAATTAGGGTATAGAAGCAACAAAAATGGTAATCTATCTTCTTTAATGTTATTTCCCTGGACAAAATCACATACATTTCTGATACTGAGCCATATGACAATGCCAACTTGGTTGGCAAGAACTTTCTTTACCAGGCCTTCAGTACTGTGGTTGCTAAGGAGGCAAGAGATTGTAGCACCTGCAGAGGGCAGTTGCCAGGTTTGCATCTCCACAAGGATTGATTACCTGGAAAACACCAACAGGTACTGGACTGAAAGCAAGGTCAGTGGTCTGCTGTGTTTCTTTAATCAAATATTGACTGTTTTTTGTGATTCTCTTGCTTTACTCCCATTTCTTTTCCCAATTTTCCTTCTGCTTCCCTAATTTGATTTTTGAAATCCTTTCTAAACTCTTCTGGAAGTTCTTTTGGGGTCTGAGGCCAAATTATATTTTTCTTTGAGGCTTTATATGTAGCCATTTTGATACTGTTTGGCCTCTTCTAAGTTTGTGCCTTAATCCTTCCTGTCATCATAATTATCTTCTATAGTCAAGTTCCTTTGGTGCTTTTGCTCATTTTTTCCTGTTTTATGACTGGGTATTTTTATGGGAGAACTGGGCTCTATTCCTGCACTGTTCTGACCTTAGGGACCTGCTCCTGCCTTTTGCTGGGGTGCGGCAAGGTGGCAGGAGGAGTTAGTAGTTGGGGAGATGCTTTTCCCAGAGATCTTGGGCCCAGGTTCCTGAACTGTCTCTATCCTGGTCTGAAGGAGGGTGATAGCTGAAGTGGTGGTGGTGGTGATTATACTTGCCTAGCATATGCTACTTCCTATCTCTCCCTAAAAGTTCCATTAGTCTGGCTTCTCTATTTTAACAGTCAAGGTGCCATAAACTATGTATGTGAGAGAAGGGAAACTTATATGAGAAATACTATGAACATAGAAACAATATTGGCAATGGGTGGGCTATGTAGAATAAGTGACGATGAGGAGCTGAGGTTTCCAACTGAGAAAGTGAGCCTGGTGAATGGCAGGATGATGGTAAATAAGGATATTGACCTCAGTGGTATCAAACTCACATAGAAAAGGGGGCACTAAGTTATACATAAGGATCCCTGTGAGCCCCATACTAACCATATACTAACAGTATCTAGGTACTATTGTATTTTTATTTATTTTATTAATATTTCCCAATTGCATTTTAATCTGGTTCAGGCAACACTCAAGGGTATTGTAGGCTGCAGTATAGCCTACGGGCTGTGTGTTTGACACCTCTGGCCTACATAACCTCTGAGGTCCCTTCCAGCTCTATGATTCTATATATCATTAATAAAACAGAAAGTTAGTCTATAAAATTATACATCCATAGAAATGCACCAGAATCCTGAACCTCACACATTTTTAAATGTCTGACAAAGCATTTTGTGTATAAGGCTATGGCATTGTATTACCTTTAAGTAATCTTTCTATTTGCCCTTTTTGAGTCAATGCCTATGTCTTATTCAATAAACAAAATCTTCTTGAGGGTAGAGACTTTGTCCAACTGGTCTAACACCTAGTGGGATGCCAGCACACTGAATATTCAATAAGTAGTGGTTATTGAAGAATAATCTGTGTTGATTGGCATTCTGTCTGAATTATTTCACATCATAAATACTATGAAAACCAATTTATGTTCTGGCAGCCATACTATTTAGTGTTCTCTATGTTGCCATAATAAATGATGTAAAAGAAATTAGAACATTACCTGCTAAATGTGTTTTCTCTCCTCAGAAACCACTTTTATTTGAATGAATTGTAAGCATCTTCAATAATAATAGAGCCAAGATAAATGTCTGATAAATCCACCTGTTTTGTTTGCCAACATAGCTCCAAGCCTACTCTAACATACTGAGATGAGAATATTGGCAGCCAGACAAACCTCTGCATTTCATAAGAAATGCAAAGGGGTGACTTGCTGGGCTTTTGTCATATGCCTTCTTTTGCAAAAATCATAACTAAATTAAAGCTGACTCAACCATTTCTTTTGGCATTTCACAGTAGAATAGGTCATTCACTTTACACATTTACATAACTTTGGGATTTAAATTTGTTGTGGCAATTGAATAGTTTAAAGGTTTATAAGGGATTTGCATCAAGCAATTTATTTGCACCTACCGTATTTTTAGAACCCCTCCCTCTCTGATGACTAAATCTGAAAGTTGAGTCATTAGAATAAAAAAAGTAGAAAGTGCTATACTGTATTATTTTTCAAAGGTATAAGAAAACCTAGAAGACTGAGAATTTTAATCAACTTCTGCTTGTCCTTGGACAATAGGCATCTTATATTCACTTGTGATATTAAAAGTTTTGACATTTAGAATGCTTTTCTTTAAAAAAAAAATGCACACATGACATAAACTAGATGTGTTTATGCAGACTTACCTAATGCTAAAAGACCCTCTTTCCCCTATTATTTACTTTAGATGCCTACAAGTCTGAATATTCAAAAATAAAATGCTCCCTGTTGACAAGAGATGGGTCTTAAAAACTAATACTTTTTCTTTAAAAATCAAAATGTAGTATTTATAATTACAAGATACCAGATAAAATGAAAAATGTATTTTGGAAGTCATACTGCTATAAACATTCTTAGAGCAGAAACTATTTACAGACTAAGGGTGTCTGGTAGTAAAACTATATAAGCTGAAGCCCTGTGGAGATGTTCTGATAGGTGCAATGCATCTGAAATTTGGTAATAGGGCTCATGCCCCTATGCCCTTGAAAACTGTCTCAGGCCTTCTCAGTAAAAGCAGTCAAGATCTGACTTTATATACACTGCGTCTGAAGCAGCACCTACTGCGCCACAGCGCCACCTGGCTGCAGGATGCAGAACCGGTTCAATATCACTTTGATGAATAGAGCTACTAATTGGTACCAAGGCCGATTTTCTAAAGCTAGGGGGTGGGGATGGTGTCCATTTTTAAAGTGTTTAAATTTAATTGATGTGTTTTACATTTACATCATGGTTATTTCCAAATATAATCACACACAAACACTTATTTCCATTTATGAAAAAAAAAAACTGAGTGCCCACACCTAATAACATATTATCACATTCTACTCCTAGAATCATCTTTTATTCAGGTCCAAGATGAGATATTACCACTACACGCCATTATGCTTTGTTTAAGAAAATCTTTATTCTAAGAGACATGTCTACTATGACTAATCATAATTTATGAAAAATGTGCTAATCTATCATCAGAAGATTATAAATGGTGAACTGGTCAGGTCTTTAGAGGCCATCTAGACCAAGAGTCCTAACCTGGAATCTGTGAATTTTGTTTAATATTTTGATAACTTCATTTCAATATAATGGTTTTCCTTTTACTATTTGCATTAAAAACATCAGTTCTGAGAAGGGGTCCTTTGTATGTCTACAACACAAAAAAGATAAGAACTTCTCTTCTAGACCAACCTCCTCTATTTTTTTCATATACTCAACAAGAGACCCCATGAAGTTAACTGATTTGCCCCAGATTACACAGGCAGTCAATGACAGAGACTAAATTTGAATATAGATCTTGTGAATCCAAATTCAGTATTCTTTCTGCTGTACCTTACTCTCTACTACAATATATTCATTTATATCAGGAACACAAAGCCAATTTTTAGGACTTGGATACACTTGCAGTTATACTTCCATTTTTTAAAAATACCTAACAAATTTAATTTGTTTGATTCATTCTTGATTACATTACATCTATGTGTGTGTTAGGATTATATATAAGAACTGATAATAATAATTAATGTGTGAAGCATTTGTTCACTTAACCAACTAATTTCTGTCTGCTGGTTTGGTTTATAACAAGAGGACTGATAGGTATATTTCGGTTTCTACAGTAGTATGTTCATTCATTGGTCAGTGCATAGGATTTCATATTTAGAGTACCAAATAGCTAAGTTAATGGTTGCAGATGGTATAAAAGCCATGTGGTCTTTTGAATCCCCTAGTCCCTCACACACTCAATGCAGAAAAGGATGCTGTAAAAAACAGAGTGCCATTTTGTATTTTTCTTTGTCACATTGTTTGCAAACTTTAAGACACTAAATCAATGTCATCCATTATTATAACAAAGTAGGTGGGCAACTTTATGAGCTGGAACCATCAGTAACTAAAAAGATACTTATAACCCAAGTTCTGTGTCTTTCTCTGACCTACTTTCTATTGTAGTAGAAAGAACATTGAACATTAAGTCAGAAAACCTTGGTTCCTCTTCTGCCTGATTCAGAAACTCACTAGCTGTGTGACCTTGGGCAAGTTAATTCACTTCTCTGGGTCTCATTTTCATCTGTGAAATAAGGTGGTTGAACTAAAGCATCTCCAAGGTCCTTTGTAATTCTAAAATTAGAAGATACTGCTGTGAAGGGGCAGCTGGGTGGCACAGTGGATAGAGCACCAACCCTGCAGTCAGGAGGATCTGAGTTGAAATCCAGTCTCAGACACTTACTAGCTGTGTGACCCTGGGCAAGTCACTTAACCCCTATTGCCTACCCCCAAAAAATAAATAAACATAGTATTGTGGGGTTTCTGGGTCAACAAAAATAGAGAAGGTAATAAAAGTTTTTAAAAAGAAATCAAGAAAGCAAGACTGAAAAAATGAAAAACCCCAAGGTCAGAAATATTAAAACAATTTGAAAATTTTCTAGGAAATAGTCTACACAGCTATCCAACCTCTATAATTTAACAACAATAATAGTAGATAACTTTTATATGGCATTTCCTGTGTGCCAGGAATTGTACTAAATGCTTTATAATTATTTTCTTGTTTGGTCTTTACAACAACCCTGGAAGATAAGTGCTATTATTACTATCCTCACTTTACAGGAGAGTAAATTGGGGCAAACAGAGGTTAAGTGACTTGCCCAGGGTCACATAATAAAAGTTTCTGAGGGCAGATTTGTACTTAGGTTTTTCTGACTCCAGGTTCAGTACTCTATCCACTGTGCCCACTTCCTTTCTGTGTGACTTCAGGCAAATCATTTCTTTTCTCCAGGCTTCATTTCTTCCATTAATAAAATGGGGATAATACCTGTATTCGTGTCTCACAGAGTTAGCATGAACGTAAAAATAACATGATATATATAAACCATTTCACAACCAGTAAAGGATATATAGAAGTCAACTATTATTATATATAAAATACAGTCGACCCACATGTAAATATATTTTTAGCTATGCTAACTATTCCATATATCTCATAAGGGACCTGCAAAAAATGTTTGTGTAGGCCACTATTGTACATGACAACACTTTTTTTTTCTCATTTTCTCCCTGTTCAGAACCTTACCAATTGATATACACTAATCCAAAAGAAAGATTTTACAACCCCTGCTGAAAATGGATTACCTTAGGCTCCCGGGACAAAGCTTTTCTATGTAACATACCCAGTGCACACAAAGTCAAATCTGACTACTATTAGCAAGAGCACTGCAGAAAATCTCCCGTGAGACAACATAGGAATACAAGCAATCCAAACCATTTATGCCATTATAGATTAAAGTCAGCATCCCCAATTGCCCTCAAAGCAAACAGAAAACTAGGACTGCTTTTGGGGGGGGAGCAGATTTACTAAGCACTGAAGCATCACTTTTTTTTAAGAGTTAACTCATGATCTCCAGTCATTAATTCAAGAAGCATTTATTAAGTGCTCATGAAATGCTAGGCACTGTGCTAGATATTAGGAATACAAAGACAAAATGGAAGCAATCTCTACCTTCAACCATCTTACATTCTATGAGAGAGAAATAACTTGCAAAGAAAAAAAGCAAATCCAAAAAGTATAACAAGCAGAAACCAGGTAATTTCCAGCAGAGAGGATTAGCAATCCAGGGGATAAGAAAGACTCCGTTACTACTGCAGCTTAGCTTTGAGGAAAGATCAGTATTCTACGAGGTAGAGATGAGAAAGAAGGGCATTTCAGACATAAGGGATGCCCAGTGCAAAAGCATGGTGTTGTTATATATCCTATGTATCTGTTGTCTTTAGACAAAGTTTCTCCATGGACTTTTAGGAAAAATTAATCTCAGTTGGATAAAGATGAATTTGTGAAGGAAATAAACCAGGACTGAAGATTTAGACCATTTTAGCATTCTCCTCTGATATCAGGAGGGGGAAATCACATGATTTTCTTTAAAATGTTCAAAAACGTCTTCTAAAATTTCTTCCCAATCCTAAAAAGAACTTTTATCATGATTCAAACCACAAATAATTAATAACATAGACTTGTAGCAATTAAAGATGAGGTTGCTTAGCAAGAGTAATTTACATGTTAGATTAGAAGTTAAAAGAAATAGCATTTCAATTCAGTGCAAATATTTATTGAGCACCTAAATATGTTCAAATCTCTAAAGATACTAAGAAGCTGATAACAGAGAGTCCCTAGTGAGCTGGAGAAGTAAATGGTAAACCACTTTAGTATTTTTGCCAAGAAACGCCCAAATGAGGTCATGAAAAGACAGACATGCCTGAAATAATTCAACAACAACAACAACAAAACCCTTCAAATATTTGCAGTCTAGATGGGGGAAGAGACAGGTGCACATCCATAATACTGCCAATGCAAGGTAGAAGACAAACAGGGCACCCCAAAAATTTTAAAGTAGAAAGAATTGAATGAGGGATATCAAAGAAATCTTCACAAAGGAAGTAATACCTTAATTTAATTTCAAGGAAGAAGACCAGGCCAAAATGCAAGAGAAGAGGTCAGTATACTACAATGGAGTCAGAAAATCTTAAGCCCTCTCTCTGACCAATGTTATCTGTGTGACCTTGGACAAGTAGCTTAAGGTCCTCTTTTGGCCTCAATTTCCCCTTCTCTTGCAACCGTTGTTCCAAAGTTGGAAATGTAGGACTGAAGCTTAGGGGACTGAAGTATTAATTTGGAAGCTCTGCATAGAAAAATGGCAATTGAAGTCATGAGAGTGATAACAGAATTTTGGAAATTCTAAGAAAAAAATCAGTAGAGGTAGAAAAGAAGTAGTCATAGAGGAAGGCTTCAAGATAAGGGAATACAGAGATCCCTAATTTATGAACAATAGGCTCATGACAATGCAACTGCCTCTTGTAGGAAAGCTCCATGCCACCATCATCAGTGCATATCCTTCTGCCACAAAGAACCCTGATGAGGACAAAAAAGAATTTTATGAAGACCAGAAGACCCTCATCCTCAATATGCCAAAAGAGGACAAGTTTGTAATTCTAGATGACTTTTATGCCAGAGTAGGCACAAACTATCAGAGACAGCAGCGTCTTCTGTTTACCTAAACACAATAAAACTGCGGATGCACCCTTGCAGCAAATGTTTGCATTTAATAGACTATGTAAGGAGAAGAGACAGCATATGAGAGTGATTAAGGCAATGTGTTTGCAGTGCTGGACTAATCACAAACTTATCCTCTCCAAGTTAAACATCTGCACTCAACAAAAGCAGTAGCCCCAAGACAAGACAACTACCAGAAGACAATGTCAACATGGTTAGTAACAGTGGAGCAAAAAAGGGGGGGCAGCTTTCAAAGATTTGGTGTACAGTATCACATTTACTCATCTGGGCCAGAACCCTTGCAAACATCAAGATTAGTTTGACAAAAATTACAGGGAAATTCAGAAGCTGGTAAACAAAAAACAAGAAGGCTGCACAGGATTTACCCATAGAATAGTTTCTCCATCTCTAAGAAAGTTGTGTTTAATTCCATCAAAAATAAAGTGCAAGCAAAACTTAGATAGATGCGGGATACTTGACTCAGTAAGAAGGCAGATGAAATTCAGTTTTATGCTGATAGTAATAATCCAAAGGACTTCTATGATGCTCTGAAGGCTATTTGTGGACCAAAGATCTATGGTACATCTCAACTCTTCAATGCAGGTGGAGGCACATTGATTAGTGATAAGGACATGATGCTAGAAGATAGACAGAACACTTTCATTGCATTCTCAATAGACCATCATCAACCAATGCTGAAGCCATTCACCATATATCACAGGCTGAAGTCAATCCTTTCCTAGCCAAACTTCCAACTATAGAAGAGGTTTTAAATGCCATTAAGCTCCTCTCAAAGTTCCTGGTTCTCATTCTACTGCAACTGAGATCCAGGCAGGGGGTCCACTGCTTATAAAAAAGCTGACTGAAATTTTCTGAACTATATGGCAAGAAGAGATTATCCCCCAGGAGACAAGGATACCTCCATTGTCTATCTCTATAAAGTAAAGTAAATAGGCCGTCCTATGACAATTACAGGGGAGTCTCTCCTTGCCAACAAGTTTCTTGCCAAAGTCCTTAATAGGCTGAATCTTCACCTGAAAGATGGTCATCTACGCAAGTGCCAGTGTGGCTTCAGAAAGGACTGAAGAAAAGCTGATATGGTGTTTGCTTCCAGACAACTAGAAAAGAAATGCCAGAAGCAGGACAGAAGTCTATACACAACATTCATTGATTTGATCAAGACCTTTGATATTGTCAGTCATGAAGAATTATGGCAAAATTTGGTGGTCAAGGAAGCTCATCAGTATTGTATACCAGTTCCACAATAGCATGCTTATATTGATTCTGGATAATGGATGATGCTATCTCACTTTCCCAGTCATCAATGGAGGGAAGCAGAGCTGTGTGCTTGCTCTCATGCTTTTTAGCATATTTTCAGTGATATTGTCAGAGACCTTCAACAAGGATAAAAATGGCATCAAAGTCAACTACTATATTTATGGTAAATTATTTGACTTGAAAAGGCTACAAGTTAAGACTAAAGAGGAGGGAGAGTTGGTGTGCGACTTTTTATTTGCATATGATTGTGTAGTCAGTGAAGCCTCTGAAGCCAAGATCCAATAGAGTATGAATCAATTCTCTGTCAGTTGTGTTAATTTTGGTTTGACAATTAACAACAAGAAAAAAGAGGTTCTCCACCAGCCAGCACTGCACTATCCATAGATGGAGCCATTAGTTACAGAAATTTTGAATGCCATGGATAAGTTCACTTATCTTGACAGTATACTTTCCAGGGATGTATACATAGATGATAAGCCAGAGCTAGCACAGTGTTTGGGAGGAGGCTTTGAAGGAAAGTGTGGGAGAAAAGAGATATTAGGCTGCCTAACAAAATGAAGGTCTATAGAGCCATTGTGCTGACCTTATTGTTGTATGCCTGTGAAACCTGAACAATATACCAGTGCCATGCTATGAAATTGATTTGCTTCCATTTGAATTGTCTTAGGAAGATTCTGAAGATCACCTGGCAAGATAAGGTATCAGACACTAAGGTTCTTCCTCAAGCTGAATTGCCAACTATTCAGACTCTACTGAAGAGAATACAACTCCCATGGTTGGTCATGTTCAATGCCAAATGTGCAAGAGACAATTTTATAGAAAAGTCACACAAGGCAGGCACTCACACAGAGGTCAGAAAAAAGTGATACAAGGACACTCTCAAGGTCTTTCCGAAGAACTTTGGAATGGATTGTGAGATGTGGCACAGGATCACCCAGCATTGTGTACCCACATCAAAGATGGCTCTGTATTCTATGAACAAAACAGAATTGCAGTAGTCCAAAAGAAACATATGATGTGCACATTTAGAGACATTTCCACTTCAAACACTCATATGAGCTATTTGTTCTCATAAGAACCTTCTGAGCTCTTACTGGTTTGATCAGCCACAGTCAGACACACTACACTTTGACCCTGACATAGTGATGTCATTTTTGTCCTCTTTTAGCACAAAGAATAACTAACTATGCTACTATATGCCAGGGTAGAGGCAGTGTGGACTAGTGAACAAAGAGCTGATCTCGATGTCAGGAAATGTTGGCATCAATCCTGTCTCTGTCACATAATGGCTATATGACCCTGAATAAACAGATCACTTAATCTCCCAATACTCTAGCAACTCACTAAAACTAAATTACAGATCAGGAACCATTTTTCATTGATGAAGTAAATTCTCTTATATAGTGTTCCCTATGCTAGTATAAACATAGGTCTTATTGGGGGCAAGGAGGGAATGGGCCAATCACTGTGCTAGATGCTGAGGTATAAAAACAAAAAAAGAAAAATTCCTGCCTTCAAGAAGCTTACTTTCTACTGAGTCCTACTCCACTTTATATCAATTGTCAAGACTCTCCCTGAGTGTCAACCCGAGATGGAGTTAAGACCTGAATTAAGATCTACACTTTATTTTGTTTGTAATTTCAGATTTATTAGTTTAAAACCCCATCCTTTTAAGTGATTGATTTTTGAGAGGGGATCACATCTTGTATCGGTAACATCCTTAAAGGCTTATATTAATTATTTGATTTTTTTTCAGACACATTACCCTTTTCAAGCTTATCAAGAAATTGCAAGATTATCTAGCCAAAAAATGCTTGGCAAGCTACCTGGTTCTACTAACCTGGATTTGGGTATAAAGCAGCATTTTAGACTATATATCTCTCATATTAGCTTTAGTTTTTCAGGCCCACAGTCCACAATTTCATTGGGTCTATACTCTTTCATATATGGTTTACAAGTCAGATTTACTTACCACAGCTAGTGGCAGTGCCAGCCACTGTTAAGAGACTAAAGTCTATAGGAAAATGACTTCCTATACTTCTCCTCTCCTCTAGTCTCTCCCTAACAATTTAATCTATGCTGTGATTTGTAGACTCCATGAAGTGACTACTTGGAGTTCTGTGCATGCAAGTGTGCCCTGGAAGTTTCTCTCTGCTGACTTATATTGAAGTGAAGAATTAGGAGGATGGAAACACTCTAGTAGAAGAATTCTTCAGGTTTTGGGGCCTTTAATAGAGCTGAACAATTTGCAATAGGGTTGATCAATGCCACTGTTCTGTATACATTCCTCAGGATAAGAAGCAAATTATCTGAAAATACTACCAATTAATGTAAAGACTAAGCAGCTCTTTCCATGAATAATTTATTGTTTCATGCATATATTCTTTATTCTTGTAATTTAATTCTCTACAAATATTAGAACCTAAACCTTTGGGCAAAAACTTTATTTAAGAATAAGACAATAGATTAAGAGCTAAAAAAGACTTTCTAGATCATCTAGCTCAATCCTTTAATTTTACAGATAAAGAAACTGAAAACCAGTGAAGTTAAGTGACTTGTTCCAAATTGCATAGTAAGAACACCCAGGATCTGAACCCAATCCTTTGAATACAAATCCAGTGTTCTTTCTACTCTATTACATGTTTTCATCCCATCCTTTTTTTTTACTTTTGTTTTTACTTGTCAAGTTACTGAGATCTTCTTAGCAAATTAACTCCTATTCAGCACTAGGCAGCCTGGAAGGGACCGATCTCTAGAAAAGGAACACTTTATTCCCTTCTCCCTAATAGCAGGATGATGGTGGTGGCAGATGATTGTAGCTCAGCTGTTCAGTGAGTAGAAAATGAGGATTGATAGCTTGTTGAAATAATTGAGGCTGAATTGTTATTTGAGATATGAGAAAATCTTTCTCCCAAGTACCCTTTGATTTCCCTGAGATAATTAATGCTAGTTATATACCTCTGGAATAATACAAAAACTTATCATACAAAACTTCAATCACAGCCTTAGTGTACTTATTGGCCAAAAAAACCCCATCAACTCATACTTTTTTTTAACTAGCATACATATGGTGAAAATATGAAATCCCTAGGATTTATATAGGCAGGTTTGGCAGAGTTTTTCTATTTCCTGGGACTGTGAGCTATAAAATTGAATTCGGGGCTCTATCTCCAAGAAAAAGTTATTAGTTCTCAAAATAACTACATGTTAGTGGATCAGACATAGATAAAAGATTTCCATTATGACTGTTTTTTAGCGATGATTTACAGTGTCCTACATTGTTTTATAATGACTTTCAATTTTGAAAACGTGCATCTCCTGTTAGTTTTATGGATGTAGTCACAATTGATTGTGGGTTTGGGAGATTGATCTTTCTAACTCAGTCACACAAAAGACATTGTTTAACACACACAATGAATAGGTATTTTCAATATGTTTACAAGGCCGTCCCTCAGCAGCGGAAAGAGAAAAAAAATAATGACCAGAGATGCTTCTAATAATTGCCCAATTATTCAAATTTCTCAAGTTGTAGAGACCAATTGGGTATCTAGACTTGTTCTACAATCAGTCCTTCAATAAGACTTGAAATTGAGGATTACATATTTCCTTATGCTTATAGGCACAACCTATTCTCAATGAGCCATAAAAGTATTGAACCAGAAAAAGGAGGCACAAATCCAACAGATAATCCCAAAATGTAATTTTAGCCTACAGATTAGGTCTCCTCCCCAAGTGAACTTTTATCAGAGCTAACCATGCTTTAGCTCTGAGAGACTGGAAGCTCATTTGCTTTTCATGACCACACTCCTTTGGAGGTTTTATTGAACGATGAAATTGACAAAGAGAAAACAGGGAGCAGGAGGAGGAGGAGGAGAAAGAGGAGGAGGAGGTGAAGGAGAAACTAAAGCAAAAGGCCTGGATTATCCACCAACTGTGGAAAATTGGTTCCTTGATAATCTAGTTGTCTGTAGAGTTCATTACCCAGGCTATGTAATGTAGACCTAAGTAGAGATGAGCTGAGAACTCAGAATATCCTGACATCTCTAATAATGATGGCTTAAATCATTTGGCCACAGTTTATCCTTCCCATAAATGTTGAAAGTTAGAATGAAAGGTTTGTATTTTTCTTTCTGAATCAAGTTGTTTTACTTTATAATATAATATAATCTATAACCATTTTTCAGAATCTATTCCCCTTTTCCAAACATGCTGATCAGTAAGATACAAACATGAGAATTGTGAACTTAATTTAAAAAAACAGCGATTCAATTGAAATATGTAATAATACATGGCAACAATGATAAGTTACATGTTTAAAAAATACTTTCAACTCTTGGAACAGTCTAATTTACTACATAAACTGGTACTTGCAAATGTGACATGCCCTCTGTAAACACACACAAGCACTCATATGTACAGAATTGAAATATTTTCTTTGCTTTTCTAGTATCTTGCTTTGGTTGTTCAAAAGATCTGAAATTTCATGGCATAGGTTCTCCCACCAATGGTATGTATTGTAACCCTTCCTTTTCTTGGCTGATAGTACTGTTGGAGGGGAGGGGAGAAGGATGAAATCCAGTGCTGTCATTCCAATATCTGAAGGGAACTCTTGGTGTGGATAATCGCTCTAGCAATGGAAATTAATCCATGTGTAATATGTAGTTTTAGAGTAGACAATTGTTTGGAGGTGCTGAGAGGTTTATTGACTTCTCCAGATCACACAGCTGTTATGTGTCAGAGACAGGACTGAAACATGGGGCTTCTCAACTTGAAAGCTAACCCTCTATCCACTACACCATGATATGATACTCATAATGCCAGTAATTTGTGTTTCAAAGTACAATGATTTTCATCTCAATCTACTTTCTATAGCTTCTTTTACAATCTAAGTAAAAGATGAATATACAGAAAATAGTGCTTAAGGCCTTAGTAACTCTGAGCACTCTTAACCTGAAATGCTTGCAGTATTACAGAGGTTAATAACTATAAGAATTTGTTAATTTCCCTGTGTCTCATTTTCCTCATCCATAAAATGAGAAGACTGGACTAGAAGATCTCTAAAGTCTGTTCTGTGTCTAATTCTACAATTTTAGGATAGTTCTCATATACTAAAACAAACAAACAAAAAACTACCATCCTAAAATATTTTAATGGCGTTTATATAATTTTATAACTAAAACTTTATAAATAGCTTGATAGCAACATTTTTGTGTGAAGATTTTCAAGGATTATATTAATCTGGCATTTTCCACATACAACATCATAAAGCTTGATCTTTGGTGATGATTTATCAAAGATTACACAGACCTCTCAGATAAGCAAGAGCAAATGATTGCTTATGGTCTCAAGAGCTTTTAGCAGTGGAATTGGAAGGGGGGTAGAATATTTGGGGTGTGTATATACATGTATATATGTGTATGCATATGTAATGTTAATAAAATAGGAAGATCTCTCCCCCTGCCCCCAATAATAGGCCTAACACATGGAGCCTGTGTTCGTATGGATTCTGAGTCACATGGAACTCAGTGTGGAAGGAGCTTGCCCAGGGAGGAGAGAAAGAGCAGAGAGAAGGCAGAACATAGAGAGAGAAACAAGCTGTGAGTGGGAGGGCAAAGACAAAGGGCAGAGGGCAGAGGCAAAAGCAACTGTGTGTGAGCCAAGGAGGAGTCTTGCCTAGGGGAACTTGTTTGTGGGGAGGCCTGACAGAAAGTTTAAGATGTCGGTGCTCCCTGGATTACTGATGAGTACCCTGTTAAATCTTACCTCCTGGTATTCTAATGTTTCAAATAAATATTTTGATTTTGCCTTTGAGAAATAGAGTTTATTATATTTTGTGAATTCACCCTAGAAATTTGCATGCATATTAATAGAGGCTACTATAGGTCTCACATTGGCACTACAACTACACATAGCAAAGGAGGTCTTGATCTTTGTTGGTAGAGGTAGTTTTCTTATTAGGAGGTTCCCTACATCCACTAAATAATAAGACTCTTCCAAGTATACCACTTATATAGAATTATAGTATTGTGACCCTTACAGCTAGCTGAAAGAAGCTGATGAAATTTACTATTCTTATGATTTGGAGTAACTATTAGTCTAAGTCAAGAACCTACCATAAGTCATATATGTGCATGTATGTATATATGTATGCATGCATGCATACACTGTATATATGTACATAGCTGCATAGGTTATATGTATGCTATATATAATTATATATGTACATAGGTACATATATACACAGTGTAAGCATAACATGTCATGCTTATAGATATGCATCATGTAAATATGCATACACACACATATATACACACATATACATAAACAGACATCGCTATGCCATTATCACCAGCTTCTATCTCATCATATGTAGTAGGCTTAGTTGATAGAGATCTGACCTCAGAACAAAGATCTGGATTCAAATCCTACCACTTGGCACATACTGGTTGTGTTACTTGGGAGCATGTCCCTTAACCTCTCAGTGCCCTAGACAACTCTCTAAGGTTTCCAGTTGCAGAGAAAGTGCTTCCTTGCCTTGGCAGAATAAGTTTCCTCACCTGGCAGTTCCCCAGACCAATGAAATCACCCTACCTATCCTTATTATAGCATCTCTATACCTATAGTAAATGAGGTCTTGACCTATGTTGGTAGAGGGAATTTTCTTATTCAGCTTCCTATACTCATGGAATCACAAGACCTTTCCAAAACAGCTATATATACATGCATACATACATATATACAAGCACACATGCACATATATACATAGGCATGCACACAGATATACAAACACATATGTATGTATACACATATATACGTGGGTGTGGTTGTATATATGTCTCTGTGTGCGCACACACACACACACACACACACACACACACCCTTACAATACAGAGATTTACTATCCTAATGACTTGGAGTAGCTGTATTTTTTGAGAGTGTTAAGTCATTTTTCAGTCATGTCCCACTCACTCATTATGACCCAATTTGGAGTTTTCTTGGCAAAAATACTGGAGTGCTTTGCCATTTGCTTCTTGAGCTCATTTTACAGATGAAGAAACTGAGGCAAACAGGGTGAAGTGACTTGCCCAGGGTCACACAGTTAATAAGTGTCTGAGGCCAGAATTGAACTCATGAACTATTAGTCCAACTTGTCTTCCTATTTAAAAGGAAGCAATTTGGTGCAGCAGATGGAGTGCTGGAATTGAAGTTAAAAAAACCTGAGTCTGAATTGTTCCTTACCAGATGTGTGACTCCGGGCAAGACATTTAACCTATTTCAGCCTCAGTTTCCTCATTTGTCAAATGGGTATAATAATAGCACCAATTTCACAAGGTGGTTATGAGAATCAAAAGAGATAGCACTGGACTCTTTTGCAAACTAAAGCGCCATATGAATGCTAGCAATTTGTTGTTGATGTTGATGATGATGTCATTAGTTCAGTTTATATATATATATCTGGCAGCAATGAAAAACGTTGATCTAGAAGAAGAGGTTCACTAAGCCAGGGTATGAGGAAGATGGGAACTTGAGAGAAGTGCTGGAGTTGAGAATTTAGAGAGCAAACAGAAGGACTAAGAAAACGAGGTGGAGCAAGGAAATTGAATCAAGGGGATTTGGATGATTTCTATGGCCCAATCATTGTCTCCATTTGCAAAGCAGCCATTTAAAAAATGCACAGAAATTTCCCTAGTTTTTGAAGAAAAAAAATGGACGATACTATTCAACCGGCAATGCTCAGTGGTCTGACGTTTTTTTTTTTTTTTAAAGTGGAAAAGGCATTAAAAAAAAAGAAAAGAAAAGAAAGAACACGGCATTGAAGTTCCTTCCACTTTTTCCACCACCTCCAGCTAATTGCTCTTTAACATGCTAACTGAGGGATCTGCTGGCCCATAATAATTCAGGCATGCACCATTCCCATAATGCCAGGAACACAGAAACAGCATGAGAAAACATCAGATTTTTGGCATGAGGACTAGATGTTTAAATCTGCATAGATTCGAGCCAATTAGACTTGTCAGCCTCCAATCCAGTTGAGAGTGACCCCTGATGGTGGAGAGACATGTGGGACAAGCCACAGAAAAGCTTGCAAATGTCAGAGAGGCCAAAAGGTGCCCCACTGGCCTCAAAACTATTAATTAGCAACTAGCAAAAGCACCACCAAAGAATCGCTGCTCTAGCATTCCTCCTCCAGAGGTTGCTGCTACCCTGCCTCATTATCATCTGGATGGAAAACAACACCCTTACTGGGAGCTCTCTGCAACAGTCTTATTGATTAAGTTCCCACAGTGTTAAATCATTCTGTAGCTTTCACTCCAGTCTTCCCACCCCGAATAATAAAAACTTCAAAGGATTTACAGGAATGGGGAGGGAATTGGGGAGTGGGGGAGGGTGGCCAGGACACAAAGTTTATGTAGTATACTGGCCTCTGTTGGGATTATCCCAGACCTTGGGCAGAGTTTAAAAGACAACATAGAAAATTAAGTGAATCTAAATTTTCTCTTGGACTTACTTAGTCTCTTTAAAATACTCTGTTAGTTATGATGCCTTTCAAAATAACTTACACTGAATTTTAGATAATAATGAGTAATTGACCAAATCTCAATGGTTTTTTTAAATGATGACTATATCTGATCTGCAACTGATGGCTATTCCAAACTGCCAACAGGTGCACCCCATGTGAGGAAAAGGAATGCAGCAACCTAGAGGTATGATTTAAAAAAAACATATCATGAGATATTCCACTTTTATATACATGCATTGCATAGGTAATAAATTAATTCATATAGTAGTTTCCAAACCATCCATATTTCATTAGATAAGGGTTAGGTAGCGAGCATATGGATCAGAGAGATTAAGTTTCTTATCCATAGTCACCCTGTTAATCAGTAAATATCAATAGCAGAATCTGAACTCAAGTCTTCCTGATTCCATTTCTAGCACTCTATCTATCCATTAACCCACTGCCTCTCATCATTGCAATATGTTTGTGTTAAATACCATGGAAATGAACAGAAATAGAAGCAAGACAACCAAAGTATTTCCACTTTATATAGATCATCAGTCTGACTGTGATGAGCAATATCATCTTATCTGTTTCCTTTAGTAGCAAGTACATGATGCTATACACTGGAGAAGAATCTTGGGAAAGAGTAAGCATCTATAGCTCAAGTATAACAAAAGTATTACTGATGGTTTCTGAGTTAAAAGTCTTTTTATTCTTTTCAGGAATTCAAATTGCTTTTCTCATCCCCAAGTAATCACAAGAAAATCAAATTTTGAAACAAGAAAATATTTGGGCAGCAAAGTAACAGATATATTCATTTTGTATATTTTTTCCTATTGCCAAGTTATCGCCATTTTTTTTTCAAAAGAGCAAATTAGCCTAATACACAACTTGAATTATAGATATAAAACTGAAAGCTATCTTAGAGTACCTCATCCAATCCAATTCCCTCATTTTTCAAATGAAGAAAATGAGGTACAGAGAAGCTACAGATTTTCTAAAGGTCACATGGATAGGATTCAAATTCAAGAATTTTGTATTTTATATTAATAAAATAAATTTTATCCTTAAGTAATAATAAGAACTAACATAGCAAAGCCTTTCAGATGCACTCTTACTCAATACATACAGTATCTATATCTATATAAAATACCTCTAAGAAACAGGAAGGGCAGATATTAGCTCCATTTTACAGATGAGGGAACTAAGACTCAAGTGAAGTATTAGTCCAAAGTTACTCAGTATTAGAGTCAAGATTTGAACCTAGGTCTTCTTAATCTAAACAAAATGTTGTTTTCTCTATATTATAGGTACCAAACTAGTGGCCAAATGTCACTGGTTTACATATAAATCCTAATGCAATATGGTAGCCATTCAATAAAAGTTGTTTTGTTTTGTCACAGATGGTACTTTATATCAGAAGTTATCAAATTCTACATGGGAACAGCATATAACCTGGTCTAAAGCAAACAGGCACAATACATTATCATTTGTGGGACAGTTCTGATTTATAATGATTTCTATTAATGTTCAAAGAAAATTAAGGAGATAACTTAGGTGGATACAAAAGTAATAGTTGATTATCACATTAAAGTTTGCATAGCACTTTACGTTTGAGAATTTCATTTGATTGACCCAGTACATTAAGTTCAGTACATTTCTGGTGAAAAAAAAAAGTATAGGTAATAATGCATCATTTGTGTTACAATGCTTTTTGTTGTTCTTTGTATATTGAAATATTTGTGTTTGCTAATTGATAAATTCACAATAAAAAAGAAAGTTTAAAAGAAGAAAGTGGTGAGATAACTACTACATGTATTATTACCATTTTCCAAAGTGGAAAACTGAGGCTGAGAAAGGCTACATGTCTTCCCTATGATCACATAGCAAGAAAATGTCAGAGAAGGCATGTGAACCCAGCTCTCTCTTGCTAATATGTCCTGAACTCTTACCACTACACCATAATCTCACAAGCAATAATTATATAGTAAGATACAGTGGTCTTCACAGTGGTGAATGGTCAATAGTGTCACTTGAAACTAGATAGAAAATATTCGATTGACTTGACTCCATCCCAGTACCTTCTCTGGTCCACTGATAAAATGCCTGGCCTTATTACCCAGCTGTTAGCAAACTCCCCCCTCCTTTTTGCGCTCCCCCTTCCCTCTGGCACAGAATCTCATATTGCCAAAGAGCAAGCACAGCCCCTGCAACCCACTCTCTCATCCCCATCTACTTCAGCCCCATCTCCATACTGTACCACAACATAGCTGCCCACTGCATCCACTGTAGCCTCTGAAACTCCTACCCTAAAATGAACAGACTCTCTTTTTTACTTCCTTATTTTAAACTTTCCTTTTTTATTGTGAATTTATCAATTAGCAAACACAAATATTTCAATACACAAAGAACAACAAAAAGCACTGTAACAGAAATGATACATTACTACCTATACATTTTTTACCAGAAATGTGCTGAACTTAAAATAGTAATAACATTCTCTATTTCTTTGTCCCCTTCTGCTCCTTTTCTTTTGTTTTTCCCCATCTATTTAAAAAAGTGTTTTATTGTGTACTTTCATATCTATCACTATTCACTAACCCATATTAGTCCTACCATAACTACCCCAAAAAAAGTAAAAGTTCTTACAACAAATTCCAGCTTGTCGTTCAGTCAAACTCTTTATGATCCCATTTGGGATTTTCTTGGCAAAGATATTGAAATGATTTGCCACTTCCTTCTCCAGTTCATTTTATGGTTGAGGAAAATGAGACAAATGGGGTTAAATGACTTGTCCAGGGTCACACAAGTAGTGTCTAAATTGATGAAGATAAGTCTTCCTGACTCCAGGCGTGGCACTCTATTCACTGTACCACCTCCCTGACTTAACAAATTCCAGCACTCATTCTATTTTGTTCTTTCCTTCATTTTAGACCTTTTCTTTGCATATTTCTTCCATGCTTTGTCTCTCACTGATACCTGGCTTCCCCAGATGACGATGGATATCAGGCTTTCTTTTCCAGTACTGATTGCACCTTCTTTTCATATTCCATAAACTCCCTGGAGTCAGAATTTTTCTTTTTCTCTGTTGTCAGAACCATACTGTTCTGTATTGCCACCAAAGTCATCTCCTCTTGTGATGCTCAAGCTATTCAAATTTATCACCCAATCCAGATCCTGGTGTCTGCTATCTGCTGAAGAGCATTTTCCATTCTTTCTCAGGTTCTTAGTTCAGTATCCAATCCATAGTCTTCCTCTACACCCCAACTCGTTCCCACAAACTAGGGATTTTCAACAAATGTTATACTGTTACCTCAAGTGTCCTAACCTCACAGTTCCCCAGACTTCTCATCTCCAGTGGCTGATTCCTCTGCTCAACCCAGCTACACACAGAGATCAAACTCAAATTCTTTTATTGGATTATAATCGCTTAGCACAAGGACTAATACATAATAAACACATAATAACTGCTTTCTTCTTCGATTGACTAATGCTGACAGTTATGTCCTTTATGTTTACAAAACTCTTTCCATTCATTATTTAATGCTAATTCTCCACAAAACACTATTGGATAGGTCGATGAGAATTATTAAAAAAATTTCAAAGAAAAAAATTCAAAGAGGGTGAGTATGCACATAAGCACAGAGCCAGAAAAACAGCAGTGTTGAGATTTAAATCCATTACTTCTGACTAAAAGTCCTATTACCATTACATCAGACATATTCTCTTTAGTTAATAATAAATACCTTCCATAGCAAACTAAATTAGAGCCCACTTCACTTTGGATAACAGCTCTCTCTCTCTTTCTCTCTCTCTCTCTCTCTCTCTCTCTCTCTCTCTCTCTCTCTTTCTCTCTCTCTCTCTCTCATTTCATTATTTCCAGGAACTCTCTTTACACCAAAGCAGATCTAGTCTGCAACTGATATCTGACAGAGAGACAGACAGACAGGTAGATAGATGATAGACAGGTAGATAGATGATAGATAGATAGATAGATAGATAGATAGATAGATAGATAGATAGATAGATAGATAGATAGTCTGCCTGACCCGTATTTTATAACCTTATAGAGTTGCCTAAGGACAATGAGAGGTTAAGTGAGTTGCCCATGTTCACGCTGCTAGTAGGTATCACAGTCAGGACTTGAAGACAGGCATTTCTCCCTCCCAGGTCAGCTCACTATCCCCAAGGTCAGTCTGCCTCCAGTATATTACAAATATTACTTTAAATTGTGCATAAGTTTATCTTTTAATCAACTGAATACTTTCAATAAATCAGGAAATCTTCAAGTAAAAGAATTCCATTGTAAACCCTCTTATTAAGCAAATAAACCTTTCTAACTCATTTATTTTATATATCTGATTTTCCTCTCTTGGCTTTGCTTAAGATGCGTCCAACTTCCCACAAACAAACAAAACTAAGCTTAAATAAATTCTAAATATTCAAACCTATTCATGACTTCAAACATGGCTGTCCATTCACATACAGTTACCTCCTGCTTTTTCATGCCTTCATTGATTATAATAAACCTGAAGAATAAGTTCTTTCAACTTTCTGTGAAATGGTTTAAAGTAAAAAATAAATACAGTTTTATCGATGGAAATAACATTAAACAAGATACATTACTATCTGCTTTGCTGCTGCACCCTAAGGATCTTTGGGCCTTTTCATCTGACTTGCAGCTGAAACCTCTTATATGTTTTGTCTCTCCAATTAGAATGTGAGCTCTTTGAGTTCAAGGACTGCGTTGCTTTTATATTTCGATCTCCAGTGAGTAGCCCAATGCTATGCACATGGTAAGTACTTAATAAATGCTTTTTATTATCCATTCATTCTTTCTTCTTTCCTTCTTCCCTTCCTTCCTTTCACTCATGAATTCATTGATTCATGTTTGGTTCCCCTTAATTTTCACTCACACTATTAGTCAATAAACATTCATAATGTGCTTACTATGTGCCAGACACTATGCTAAACTCTAGAAAAAAAGAAACCAAGGCTTCCCAAGATGAGAATATTTGCCCCAACTTCTCATGTTCAAACATTCAATCTGCCAGTTCACTGATTTGGCACTCATGCACCTCTCTGTATTGTTAGTTATCCTGGGGGGTGGGTGTGGGTGGGGGGCACGTGTACACATTCTCCCCATCCAGATTGTGATCTCCTTATGAAAACAATTATTTCATGCATTTTTGATAGCCCTCATCACTTTGAACTGTCTTTCCTATCACTGATGCTCAAAAAAAGAATTTTTTTAACTGGCATCTCATTTCTGACTGTTTCTTCTGATTTAAAGAGCACTGGACTAAATCAGGACATCTAGGTTTGAATTCCAGCTTGGAAATTTACTGTGTGATTACAGGCAAGTAACATCACCACTGTGGGCCTCAGGTTCCTCATTTGCACAATAGGAATAATAATGTTTGTATTTCTTACCTGAGTAAAGGTTTTTGTGGTGGGAAGAGGGGGTAGTACTTTGTAAAGTTTAATACTCTACTTAAACATATTTTTATTATGATTCAAATTCACAAATTTTCCTTAGTTTTTCCCTTTTTCTGAAATACCTTAATAATTGTTCCTGATATATCTACAGTGGATATCTAATCGCTAGGCTTATATACTCTTGGTCTGTCCTTGCAGTATATATGCTGAGTGAATTGTTTTTGTCCAGAGCTCCTTGGGGTTGTCCACATGTGGAATCAAGGTGTCAGGTAAATCAAATGGCTGTCACTCATAATAGTGACCAGAATCAACCATAAGCAACAGGAAGAGTGGGATTCAAGGTGGGGACCATAGAAACTGTCATCCTAGGTCCCATAAGTTGTTGATAGTTCCATTGATGCCACGAATGATGCTGGCAACTTTGGGTGACTGCCACTCATTTACTCTTTTTTAAGAACACAGTTAATGCTACAGATAGAAATAAAAAGGTGCCTAGTTGGGCAGAGCAAAGATTCAGGGAGTTGTCCATGTTTTCTGGACAAGGAAATTGGAGATATCTCAGCTAGAAGCAATAATGGCTGAAATTCACCTTTCTGATTATCTCACAATACTCCCCACAATCTACACTATGGCCTAGAGCTAAACCAGAATGTCTTCCCCCAAGAATGTCCTGGGATTTCTCTCTCACACCCTTTTCTGTTATTGAAGCCTAAAATTTCCTTGCCCACCTTCTAGTGTCTACCTGTTCAATTTCACTTGCTTAATCACATTTCCCCTGCTCACCTCAACCTGAATCTTTTTCTCACATCTATAAATTCATTGCTTGTAGTTCATGTCTCTCTTACATATGTGTTTATCTCTCTTACATATGTAGCCTTTTTCTGCTTTTTAAGTGTAAGTTCTTCCAGGCCAAAAGCCAGGCCTTTTCTGAAATTCTATCAGCAATTCAATAAACATCAGTATTTTTTCTTCCAATTTCATGCCTTTGTACAGCCTGCCTTGTCATACTTCGAATGAAACCCATTTTCACCTTCACTTCTTAGAATCCATAGCTTCCTTGGAGGCTCAGCTCATGGCCTACATACTATGGGAAAACCTTTCTTTGTTTCCCTAATTATTGATTCTTTCTCCTCAAATTATCATGTATATACATATGTCTTGACATATGTCTTCTACTGTAATAAAATGTAAGATCTGCAAGAACAGAGATTGTTTTTATTGTTGTTTTTGTTTAGTCTTTATATTCCTAGTACTTCACACAATGTTGTGTATGTAGCAGATACATAATACTTGATTGAATAAACAAGGCATAACACCAATTTCTTTAGCACTTTCTGGTATACAAAGCATTTTTTTCACAACAATTCAGTTAGGTCAGCCAATTAGCATGTAAACAGGACCATCAAGACTGAATTTGGGTCATTCATCCAATTTGATAAGTATGCTATGGAAATCGATGCCAAATAACCAATTATGACCAACAATTATTAAAACAGTTCATTAGATCACATATAAAGGGATGCTGCTACCATATAAAGATTGTATAGTTTATATTTACTCTCAAATAATAGTACTTTGTAGTCAACCCATTTTATATGTTCTGTTTAATATATTGCTCTCAACCACCTTGTAAGACAAATAGCCCAAGTACTATATTTTATCCCTTTTACAGATGAGTAAAATGAGGTTTAGATATGTCAAATGATTTGCTGTGAGTCATATTACTATTAAGTGGAAGGACCAGAAGACAAAACCCACTCTTATAGTTCAAAAGAACAAGGTACTATTTATACTATACTCATGACCCATCCCATGCACTGCCTATATCTCACAAAGAGGAAACTTAAATGATTAGGAGACATATTAAATAAAATGACTGGGACTTTGTAGCCATAGATCTAGGCAACAAGGACACAAGATAGAGAACTTAAGATCTGAAGGTGGAAAAGCAGCACTGTAGCTTAAATTAGATGAAATTTATAGCTCTTTTGACAGAACATTTAGGGGTATAAGAGAAACAGGAAATCACTGAAGTAATAGCTTGTGTGGTAAACGCGAGAACAGCCCTTTCTGCCAAGCCCAGGGGGATTTCAAATTGCAGCAGGAAGAGCTTGGGAGATGAAGGTGGCACAAGAAAAATGTCTCCTATGAAAGTAAAGACTGAATAAATGTGTAAAAATAAATGAAATTTAATTCCATGGGACTATAATCACCAAGTTAGGCCCCAAAGAAGAGCTGAGAAAATATACCTCCCTTCCTTGCAGAGTTGGGGGACTATGTATATGGAGTATTACATATACTGTCAGTCAGGGACATAGGATAAAGTCAGATCTACAAGCATTTATTAGATGCCAACAATATAATATATCAGGCTTTGTGCTAAATTCTGGGAAGAGAGGGTTATTGGTTCAAAGATGGAAAGGTCATCTAGTCCATCCCCTTAATTTTAAAGGTTTTGAGAGAAAAATTAAGTGACTTCCTCAAAGTCACAGAGGGGGTAAAGTGATAGAGCCAAGATTTGAACTCAGGTCTCCTGTCTATGAATCCAGCTCTCTTTGCATTTTATCACAAAGTGAAGTGTTAGGTTTGTTAAGTCTCTTTTTTCCCCCTCTTTCTTTTTAAAAGGATTGCCTACTCTGTAATGGAAGGAAGTATATGTCTTGAAATTAATATCATGTAGTAATAATAATAATGATATTTATAGAGTGCTTTAAGGTTTGCAAGGTGCTTCACATATATAATTGCTTTTGGTCCTCACAACAACCTTGGAAGGTAGGTGCTATTATTATATCACATAATAATATGCTATTATGATATATATTATAGTATAAAGGAAACTGAGGCTCCATGAGATTGTCACATGTCTAAGGTCATAAAGTTGGTAAGTGTCTGAAGTAGGATTTGAACTCAGTTTTTTTCTGACTACATATCTAGTTCTCTACCTACTATGACATCTAACTACTTCTATGTATAAGTAGACATGAATAAAAACACATTTTTTAAAAGAAAAAAAAAACAGTGCTGTTAATAGGCCACACTGGAGAATTAGAAGATTTGTTTTTTACCCCCTCTGTGGCAGGTGAGAGTGGGGAGGAAAGCTATCTCTCCCTAGTAAAGTATTATTTCTGTGTGCTTCATGGGGTTTCTCAAGGAATGGCAAGCTTAATTTCCTCTGTAAAATGAAAGGGTTGAATGAACGCTATAAAGTTCCTCCCAGTTGGAAAAAATCCTGGGATTTGATGGTTAGGCAAAATATTGCACTATTAATAGGAACAGTGCCACTGGCAATGGGTAACAGGAAGGAAGCAATACAGTCAAGTAAAAAGTTCTTTAGCTACTGTACTTCTACTTGGTCCACACAGATCAAAATTTTCCTAACTTCTAGTTTATATTGCTGCAAAATATTTTATTCCTCAAGCTTCTATTTCTATCATCAAATTTCACTATTTCCAGGAAAAGGTAAATAAGACTCAACTTCTGAAAGTGTCCACGACTTGGCAGCACTGTCCTCCACCCTTGCACAAATTGCCAAACACTATACGAGGTGTGTTCTACACATGTTAACCAACATTATAGTGGAGACTGATGATAAAAGAGTACTCTCACTGCAAAATACAGTAGAAAGCAACTCATTCCATGATTATATATGTATGTGTATATATGCACATATGTATATAACGTGTATATACATATATGTTATGCACATATATACACATGTATGTATGCATATACACACAAATATGTGTATATATGAATATATATCTTTATAAAATAATTTTCTGGGCAGTTAGGTGGCACAATGGATAGAGCAATGGTCTTGGAATGAGGAAGACTCACCCTCATGAATTTAAATCCAATCTCAGGTATTAGTTGTATGAATCTAAGCAAATCACTTAACCGTGTTTGCCTCAGTTTCTTCACCTGTAAAATGAACTGGAGAAGAAAATGGCAAACCACTCCAGTATCTTTGCCAAGAAAACTTCAAATAGGATCACAAAGAAATGGACACAACTGAAATGCCTTAACAACAATAAAATAATTTTGGTAACATATATAAAAAAATTTATGAAAAGCAACCATCCTAAAAAAAGGCATGGGAATAGGACACTTGTCAGAGATTTATGATTAATAATGGAATGCTAGCTCTCAACCCTACCACGTAAGAGGTACAACTTACTAGTTATAGAGACAGAAAGTAAAATAGAAAAAGGAGAGTCACAACTACATAAAGCACATATATTTGCACTTCAGTAATATATGTTTACTCTCAACTGTGAAAGTCAGTTCCATGTACTTTGTTGCAGAGATGGTAATTCAGCTCAATTATATGAACCATTTAGCATCACACCAAATGTTGAGGCATTCTATTTATCCATTCATTCAACAAGCATATACTAAACACCTTACTATGTACAATGCTTTGTGTAATATATTAGGAGAGATATGAAAAGATAAAGGATAGAGGAGGAAGGAGTCAGACAAAGTTGACTCAAATCTATGGACATAGGGTAATAGGAGTGTGGTGATGGTATCATTGACTAATAATAACAGTAGCTGGGATTTATAATATCACTTTAAGGTTTGAAAAATGCTTTAAATATTATCTCATCTGATGCCCTCAACAACCCAATGATAAGAGAAGTACTATTATTGTCCCCATTTTACAGATGAAGAAACCAAGGTAAACAAGTCAAAACTAGGAGCAAGATTCAGGGAGGATATGATTACTTCATTTTGGGAAATGCAGAGCTTGATGTTTCATAGAGACCTCCAGATGGAGATGTCAAATCGTCAGTTGCTGTAGTTTGGAACTTAAGAGATAGAACAGGCCTGGAGATGTAGATTTGAAAGTTGTTGGCAAATGCTGTTAATTGAAACAGGGCAAAGGAGACTGGGGTCGGGGTTGGGGGAAGAGATGTGGAATGGGAGATATTTGAAGAGCTTACCAAGGTATACCAGCATACCCCATAAGGATATTGTCAAAAACAAAAGCTGACCATTTAAAGCCAATGAAAACATAAGGGAGCAAATAAGAATTCCCTACATGTGGTTCAATTTTTTTTTGTTTCATTAGCTGAAATACCACCCCCCCTTCCCAATTAGAAATTATTTTAAATAACTTTTTGAAAGTCCATTTTCCTGTACTTTCAAACCTGGGCTATTTTCTCAGAGGCTTGTTCTACATCATCAGACTGCAACTCTTGCTGGGAAGGATGAAGATAATGGTAATTCCCACTGAGAGACCATTCACACCACTCATAATTATAGAGCCATATCACAGTAGTTAGGGGATGGTGGGGGGGGGGGAGGCAGATGGAGAGGGAGGGAGGAGCAATAGCTGGAGAAATACTCAGTCTCAAAAAATCTATTCCTTAGCAAAGCTGAATGTAGTCTTAGAGGAGGTTTGGTTTGCACATAGTTTGAATACCTTACATGTATTAGTTTAATAAGAACTGATTTGGCAATTCATTTTAATACTCTTTAAATATTGTTTAATAGAGTTTCTGCCAAATTAGTAATTATTTAACTACAGTTTTAGAACACACTATAGTTTTCTTTTAAAGTCAATTTCATTCCAGTGATTCCAGAATAAGACAAAATAGTACTCTAATAATAAACTGTTTATATTTATTTATACATTAGAACACCTAAACCATTCCATTAAAATAATTCAGCTCATGTTGATGTATTTTTTCCTACTTCTCTCAAAGATAAATTTAAGCAAACAAAAAGGAAATATTATTCAAAACTTTTAACCATTTACATTGAGAGGTTTTCTTTTAACAGATGCTATCATCTCCCAAACTCTTTTGAAAGAGTATATTCCCCATTCAATTTGGGGTTTTCTACATATATATTAATGGTATCACTGAATATCGTTTCCTTGCCAGTTTCACTTACCAAGTAAAAATAAGTTGAAGTAATTCCATACAAACACAATTACTGTGGTGAACCTTATACTTTAATAACTAAAATCATTCCACAGGGATAAGAAAAATAGGAGGAAAAGTTTGGAGATTTAACCAAAAATAATGGGATGTGCATAACTATTGGTGGAAACTTTCAATACATAAAAATAGGATGCATCAGTTCTCACATGCCTGGCAACAGAAATCAAATAGGTTTACAAAATCTTTACCCATTCCTGTCACATTTACAAATATAAACTACTCAAGGAACTAGGTCGTTTTTGTTTTTTTTTTTGCAACATTTTGGCAGGCATGTTTGCCTCTCTTCACTTCTCTTGCAACACAGAGCAGAGAGTTCACGTAACTGTGATGGAATGCTGACCCCCCTCCCCCAACAACTCTATTTTTTTTTTTTGCTTTGCTTAATGAAAATAGATGTCTTTTTTTTGGAAATTTTTTTACTGTCACTAATGGTCTTATGATAATAATCACACTATATAATCTGACACAAGTGCTCTTAAAGAAATTTCTAGTAAAGGACTACAGCCTCGGTGGGAGGTAACTGTCTGAATTATCTTAAACCACTACCTGTCTTCAGCTACAATAGAAAAGGCCTTTAATCAAAATAATCCTTTTTCAAAAGAGCAACTTTTTTCCCTCTGCAATTCACTCATCTTAAAAGAGCACTATAGCTTTTGTGCATAACTTAATTCATTCTTCAAGACAAGTACAAAATTTGTCACTGACATTTAGCGCCAGCCGTAGGCAATGGATAAAATGAACTAGTTAGCAATTTAACCTGTAAAAAAACAGAGTGGGAAGAACAATTTTCTGCCATCAAAGCAAATGGCTAACATTTAGCAGGATTTTATTTTTATTTTTCAGCCCATCCCATCTTCAAGAAGAAAGAAGTCAGGCTAACATTTTTTCAGGGTCCTAAATCTTCCTCTCAGTCTATTCCTTTAATGGTTTCAAGTAAATGACTATCCAGAGGATAATTAGGCACTGTGCTGTCGCATCGTGTCAGGTCACAGCTGGATTTAGTCAGCATTAACCTTTGGGGAGAATTGGAATATCAGTATCATTTAAAATTAAAGACGTGTAAGCAGGCATTTCTGGAGATGTTAGAAAAGTAATTGTCTGTAAATTGTTTGACCTTGAGATTTAATTGCATGCACAACACACATTCTAGCAAGAACCCTGGACTGGCTTCATTCTCTTTTACCTCCGCACCTCACTCGACATAGCCCATTAGGCTACCTGTGGCTTTTTCAGTAAAATATTAAAGATCTCCTTCAATATAAAACAAATGCTTTGAAGGCAAAGCTCAATATGCAAAAAATTAAAGGCCAGTGTGCACTCATCAGTCAGAATCCCGGTTTTCCTCAATATATGTTTAATGCACATAATGTACAAGAGTCATGTTTAAGAGCTAAGTTTAATTTTCATCCCCCCTCCCTTTTTTTTTCTGTTAACAAGTTTGCATATTTTGCCTCATTCCCTTTTCCCCTAATGAGACAGCTTATGCTTTCAAAGTCCCTCAAGCTAGGCAGATCTCTCCACTGCTTCTACTGTTAATAATGAAACTTCGTAATTATACAAATCCGAGGTGGCCAATCAGCTTTCCAGGCTGAGCCTTCGGGTACCTCATAAATTATTGATGTGGCACTTGGGCCTGTGAACTTACTTGCTTATATTAGAAGCCTAATTAATATTTAATCACACGTGCAGAGGGCACTTGGAGCTGCACTGTCCCCTGAAAGAAGGGTAAATATAAATGCGCCTGTGCATCTATGTAAATCTCATTCAATGGAAAAGAGGAAGTGTTGACATGCATATAGAGAGATCTAGGCAACCACTGGCCCTGACAGGGCATCTTGTGTTTCAGTGAAACCTAAAGATTTCAGAGAAGTTTATGGAGAGGGTTCTTTTCTCCCATCCTACAACATAGAAAAGAAAATTAAATCCAGTTATCTAATGATCTAGATGTCAGTAGAAAAAAACCACCAGCCTCCCAGTCCCCTCTGCTCCCAACCTGGCTGTCATCCTCAACTACTCATTATTGCTCATTACCACCACCACCTCCATATCCAATCTGTTGCCAACACCCACGGATATCACCTTTGCATTATCTTTTGATTATGCCCCCTTCTCTTTTCTGATTCTGACACTACTCTGGTTCAGACCCTTATCCCCTCACACCTGGACTATTGCAATAGCCAGGTCGTAGATCTGCCTTCTTCAAGTCTTTCTCCACTGTAATCCATCCTCAATTCAATCAACAAAGTGATTTTCCCAAAGTGCAGAGTATGACCACATTATACACACACACACACACACACACACACACACTCAATAACCTCCAATGGCTTTCTATCAATTCCAGCATCAAATACAAAACCTCTATTTGTCATTTAAAACCCTTCAAAGCCAAGTACTCGCTTCTACCTTTCAATCTTCTTACACCACTTCTTCCACATACTGTGATCTAGTGACACTCACTTCTCTATGAACAAGATACTTCTCTTGAATGCAGGTATATTCTCTGGTTATCCCTGGTTTCCTTTAATTCTCAACTAAAATCCCACTTTCTACAGGAAGTCTTTTCCAACCCACCTTAATTCTTGTACCTTCTCTCTATTAATTATCCCTATTTAGCCTCTATACTTTGTTTATACATATTTATGTATATTTATGTGTCTCCTCTATTAGATTGTGAACTCTTCGAGGACAAGAACTAACTCTTCTTTTTAGCTTAGCACAGTGCTTGACAAATCATAGGTGCTTAATACAAGCTTACTAACTGGTCATCACTCTATTTAATCAATTAATGACCATTTATTATGTCTACTATAGGAACTATACTAGGGCATTAGAATTATAAAGACAACAAAAGAGAAATGGTTCCTGAGCTTACTAACAGCTTATATTCTAACAGAGAAATAGTCCCTTATTTTTGGGAATTATTTCTGGGAATCATGATTCCATTGGCATTGGTCATTCCTTTGCTAAGAAAGACAACATTGTACAATAGAACTGACACCGGTTGTGGGATGAGAAGACATGGATTCAATTCAAATTGCCTGTGCTTATCCCCATGTGATCCTGGCTAAGTCACTTTGATCTCCCTGGTCCTCAGTTTACCTATCTGTAAAGTGAGAAACCAGATGATCTCTGAGGTCCCTTTCATTTCTACATACATGATTCTATAATATTTATTATATAATATTTATTACAACCTCTTTCTGTCTTGCCACATTCTCAAGGGTCCCCAATAGTGTTTCATTAGATCTGAGAGGTCAAAATTATTTTTGTAATAATACCAAGATGTTATTTAACTATTAATATGCTCCTCCCTTTTCCAACTACATATCTGAGTGAGGCCAGATTTTCTTCATATACTTCAACCAAAACAACTTATTGCAACAGATGGAATGTAAAAGCAGATATGAGAATCCAGATGTCTTATATAAAGCCAGATATTTTTTAAAATTACAAAAATATGTAAAATGATGCCACTTCTCACTTTTTTGTTTCAGAAAATATCATTATTTTCATAAAAAGACATTAAATTAACATGTAATAAATGGGTTTTTGTTATTACTTTAAGTGAATTAGCAAATATTTTTAAATGTTTTATCAGTTTTAATTTGTTATATAGTATGTAGCAATATAATCCATGTAAATAAAAGTCTTCCAAGGTCCTCAATAATTTTTAAGAGTGTAAAGAGATCCTGAGACCAAAAGTCTGAGAACTGCTCTCTTAGCAGATAGTCTTTTTGAGCTGCAACAACTTTTTTTTAAAAATCACCACCTGGTGGATGACCAGGTGATAAGTCTCAGCAAACCTACTAGTCCACAGCTTGCAGTTGAAGCTATCCTAACTTCATAGGAAGAGCCAAAGGATGTATTCCCTCCACCACAGCCTTCAAAATGGCAAGGTCACTTTGAGCTCAAATATTTAAGAAAAACATGGAGAGATTTGTACAAAATAATGAAAAGCAAAATGAGCAGAAGCAAGAGAAAATTGTATATAGTAAGGGCAATATTGTTTTAAGAACAACTTTGAGCGAGTAAGTTATTTTGTCTATTTTAAGTATCCAAATTAACTATAAAGGACATCTGAAGAAAGATGCCTCTGCATCTAGAGAAAGAAATGATAAATAGAAGTATGTATAGAAAAAAATTCATATATATATACTTATTTGTGTCTAATAGTAGCCATCACTAGGGAAGAGGGAAGGAAAAAAAAGAAAAACTTTATATGACAATTTTATTATATATTTAGAAGGAATAGCAAGTTGTATATAATAGATCTGCATTTTTATAATGAGGAATAGAAGAATGTTTGGCATGGGCTGTTTATCACTTGGTTTGCTGAAAAGGAAATACATTCAGCAACAACCTAAATACTTCAGTGCCTTTTCATTGTTCTTCATACTTGGAAAGGGGACTTAAAAAGTTATTTCAAACATTATCTTACTCAAAAAGAAATGGCAGTCTAATGATTAAGTAGATTTTATCTCTGTAGAACTAAAAAATCTAATCTCTCAGAAAGATTTTTATTATATAAAGTAGTAATTATATATGATAAACTGATGGATGTGAGGCACTATATTATATATACATATGTAATATTCAACTGTAAATTTATGATGCCTTCTTCCCTCCCTCTCTCTCTCTTTCTCCTCTTCTCTCTTTCCCCCTCCTGCCCAACAGAGAGATTTACATAGTCATAGATTTACAACCAAATAAAGTATTAAGGAGCATTCAGTCCAACCCCTTCATTTTATATATAAGGAAACGGGGCCAGGGAAATTAAGTGCCCAATGATCATTATTTAACTTTGCCCTTAGAGACCAAATCCAACACCATCATTTTACAGATAAGGAAATGAAGTCCTAGAGAATTTAAATGACTTGCCCAAGGACACAGCAAGTAATTTCTGAAGGACTTGGCTAGTCCAGGAGTATCAGATGACTGCAAGTTGATAAGAAAAGCATTCATCCAGGAAGAGCAACAATGTTCACGAGTTCCATGCATGTTGCCTGCCCTATGGCTTCAACTTTACCACAAAATTCCTGGAGAATAGTTTTATTTTCTCTAGAAAGATCATCTTCCTTTGATGACATCACAGAACCCAAGCTAACTCCTCCTTCAAGAGATCCTCTCCTGAGGATAATGGATATGATGGCTGCATCTTTCAGAGGCAATGAAATCTTGGGGAATGACAAACTTCAATTGCCATTTTTGGGGGGAAAGTCTTAACTGTGATGGCTGGAGAAGGTGAAGGACAGAGAGAAAAGAGTAAGGCAATTTAATTCCTCAGAGACTAGATTTAACTCATCTTGTGAGGAAACATAGGGAAGAGATTTCTTGAGAGATTCTGACTAGTATTTGTCAAATGGTGGGATGGTGTTTCCCGACTTGAGAATTCAATAGTAACAGTGATGATGAGAGGTATTTCTAACTATAATCTTTCTCACAGTGCAAATATCTATTTATGTGTTTGTATTGTTGTTTCTTGTCCTGTGAATCAATTGTATAGCCACTAATCTTGATGTTTTGAACTTAAATCCTCAAAGAATACAACTGGTTTTGGTTTTTGTCTTTTTTTTTTTGCATCCTCAGCACATAATGTTTTTTATCTTGGCACATAGTAAGTACTTAATAAATGTTTGTTATTTGACAAATTTAAGCCTAGGAGATTAGGATACATATACACACACATATATTCAGATGGAAATGGGAGGGAGAGAAGAGGGAGGAGAGAGAGAGAGAGAGAGAGAGAGAGAGAGAGAGAGAGAGAGAGAGAGAGTTGATATATATATATTTTTTTTAAAAGTCAGTGCAGTTTTAAGTTATTAAAGTTAAAAATTTTGGGATACCTTGTAAAAAGAGAAACAAATGTAAATTTATAGGAAAAGTTATCTGCAGTTTATTTAAAAGATAGGATTTAATAAGTTAGGGTGGAGGTTAGGAGCTGACTGAGAAAGATGTTACCATTTCTGTAAGTTATGAGGAAATATCTGTACACATTCTTTGATTTGCCTTAGAAGGCAAAGAGAAAATTAAATAAATTAACAAGCCTAATTAAGTAAGCTGTAGGGTAGGGATTTCTTTGGTTATCAACTAGTATAGCAAACCACACAGCCCACCTGAAAGTCTATAAGCTGCATGTGAGGGTCATCAACCCCTAAATTTTGCTATACTAACAGGGATATTTGTTGTTCGGTCAGGTTTGACTCTCTGAGACTCCATTTAGGTTTTTCTCAATAAAGATCCTGGTTTCCATTTCCTTCTCCAGCTCAACTTGCAGATGGGGAAACTGAGGCAAACAGGATTAATTGATTTGCCTAGGGTCACACAACTAGTACATATCTGAGGCCAAATTTGAATTCCTGAAGATGAGTCTTCTAGACTCCATGTCTGGCCCTCTATCCTCAGTCTATTTTCCATTTACATATGATCAAAGATTTAAAGCTGAAGGAAACAGTTGTGGCTATCTGTCCAAATACTACATTTTATACATGAAGAAATTCAATCCTAGAGAAGTGAAGTAACTAGAGATTATTGATTTCAAACTAAAAAGTCCCCTAGAGACCAAATAAATCTAATCCCAGCATTTTACAGATAGAGAAACTAATACCCAGAAGGGGAATTGATTTGTCCAAAGTCACACAGTCAGTGGAAGGGCAAGGATTCTAATCCAGGTCCTCTGATGACTTTAGCCCTCTTTCCATTTCATCATACTATCTTGCATCTCAAACAATGTGAATAAATCTTTTGCTGGTGACATCAGTGTCACGAGAAGGGGCTATCTTAATGCTTCATAATAACAAATAATGGTGGCTATTGTGGCTATGGTGAACTCATTGACCTGACTAACACCTTCCCATGTTTGGGAAAGAAGAGAGATCATCTTGGATGTTCCTATGTAGGTAGTGGAATAGAAATATAGTGCAAGTTGGCTTTGTTATAGCTCTAGATCACCGATTTAGAACTACAAGGGACTCCAGAGGCCTAATTTTTTTCATTTTTAAGATAAGAAAACTGAGATCTAGGGAGGTTAAAACTTTGCCCCAAGTTCATATAGGTAATAAGTATCAGAGGTAAAATATTAACCCACTTCAGACCTAGAAAATAAAGGAAGATTCTCCAGTCCACTGGTAGAAGCTCTCTGGAGGATTTATAGGAGGATATGAATGAGAGTTTGATTGGCTGGATAAAGAATTCAGGAGGGTTCCAGATCTAGCTCAAACCAGCTCTCTACTGTTAAATTTTCAATATGAGCATGTACATCTCAGAAATCAGTAAATGTTACATATCAGGGTTTGGTTTATTGTTTTGTATTGATTGTCTAGACTAAAAAAAGTGATGTAGAAACTGTTAATAATGCAAATTAAACTGAGAAATGTGTCATGCATATATCCATACATTTATCAGTACTCTCTTCATTAAGATCTGCACCATTAGAGCACATCAAGGTTGATGAGATCACATATACATGAAAATATCAAAGTACACACTATGTAATATACAAAATGCAACATAGGATAGGCACTAAAAACTATAAAAAATGACAAAGTGCAGCAAAACAGATCTTTAGTTTTCAAAATGTTGGTGCTAATCAGCATCATCAAGCTAACTGATAGGATATATTTGGGATATTTGAATTACATACAAAAAGAATATTACCTGGTTTTTGATATATTACTCTCTTCAAGGGGAGGAAGCTGACTATGGGGGTTATAATGTATTTTTCTCTGTTCTATATTAATAGCAAGATGTTGGTCACAGATTGACCAAACTACTTACCACACAATAAAGTCAGTCATTCACTGAGAGAACTGTTGTATAGTATTAGGTTTTAACATGATCTAGTTGATATTTTCATTGCTGAAAACAAAGAAGAAACAAAGGCAAGACTTCTACACAACTTCATAAAAAGCTTTTTATACAGTCAGTAGTCCTGTATCCTGAGCAGAGTTGGCTGTTTATAAGATTCTGATGCAACTATATGATGATTTGGTCAATCATATCTGAGGTAAAGTTTTCTTGTCCAAGTCATTCCCATCTCTAGTAGAGTGAAGCAGGGATATATAATAGTTTCAAATTTATTCCATTTATTTTATGCAACCATGCTTGTGGAAAAAATAAGGGACCTGAAATCTAGTGTTAGCTTCTCTTTCCAACCTCTCAGAAAATCTATCAACTCAACAAGTTGTATTTCTGAAAGTCATAGTGATAGTCATCTTAGACACTTTCTGTTCATGTCCTTTTTGACAAGCACTCATACTCAAAAGAACTATTCTGAAAGTATACACTCAGAAAACACCCTGACCATGGATTGTATTGTAGTGAGGGAAACGTTTAAAGAATGTTAATAAAAAAAGATAATCTAAATCATACATCAATCTACCTTGATTGGTGAAATTCTATAAACAAACCACAATTTTCATCAGCAATATAAAGAACTTTAAATAGTGAGATGGTATTACTAATAATGACCTGAAATACAGCCTCTCTATTGACACTGAGACAGTATTCACTAATAACATAATTCCCCTGAGATGGTGATCCCAAGTAGGGCAGACAGAAGGAATAGTTAGGACATACCTTCTTCTTGAGTTCAAATTTGGCCTCAGACACACTTACTAGCCGTGTGACCCTGGGCAAGTCACTTAACCCTATTTGCTTCAGTCACTTCATTTGTAAAATGAGCCACAGAGGGAAATGACAAGCCACTCTAAGTATCTTTGCCAAGAAAACCCCAAAAGGGGTTGTGAAAAGTCACATATGATGGAACAACAAATAGTCTAACTTAAAACCATGTAGCAAAGCTGTGGAGTTCTAGGCAATGAGATAGATTGACAGACAAACGGAGGAGTAGCCATAAAGTGATTTATTTTAAGGTTAGGCCTACGAAGAAAAAAAAGAGGCTGAAACATCAAAATGACCTTTAAATTGTAAGCAAAAATGAAAATATATATGTACTATGTGAATAGGACTACAAATAACTTGCTGTGCTTCCCAATCACATATATAGCTACAGTGTTAACAAAAGGATTTAAGACAACATTTGCTTGTGAGGAAGGATGGGCTATCCATATATTAGGAGTCTATTTTATATTTATTGAAGATGAAAAGTAGTATATTGTCATCAACTTCAGACAGAGGGTTCAGTTCTACCTCAGACATCCAGAGATTTTATGACCCTTGGCCTGGGTCCTACAATCAGGAAGACCTAGGTTCATATCTCATCTCAGACACTTATGAACCTTGTGACTCTGGGAAAATCACTGAACCTCTCTGCTTTACTTTCCTCATCTGTAAATTGAGCTCCACAGATCATATGATCTTATGAATCTCTCAGGGCTCCCAGATAATTCAGACTACAAGTTACAAAGAAGATATCAACCTGCATTGGGAGAGGAAGTTCTTTAAAGGAAGGAGTTCTCTACACACTAAGGAAATCACTTACTGTGTGTGTGTCTGTATCTGTACATAGGGTGTTCCAAAAGTCTTGATATAGTTATAAATATATGTGTGTCTTTATATAGGGTGTTCTAAAAGTCTTGGTGCGGTTATAAATGTGTGTATATGTTTGTTACATAGGCAGCAAGATGGTACAATGGACCTGGAGCATTGGACCTGGATTCAAATATGTACCAATTATATAACCTAGGGCAAGTCACTTGACCTCTATCTTGGTTTCTTATCTGTATAATGGGAATAATAAAAGTGTCTGCTTCACAGAGTTGTTGTGAGAATCAAATGAGATAATATTTATTGTGTTTTGCAAAACTGAAAGCACTCTTATTAACTATTACATAAAATATTTGTGTGTGTGTGTGTATCCTAATATACCATCCTGTCTTCCCAAGTAAATTATTGAGAGGTAGAAAGAAACTTCAAGATCATTAGATTGTAACCTCCTTGAGGACAAGAACTGTCTTTTGCCTCCTTTTTTATCCACAGTGCTTAGCACAGTAGGCACTTGTTATATGTTTATTGGTTGATTGATTGATTAAACTTGTAATCTACCTTCAATTCCTAGAAGAAAAAGAGGCTCATAGGAGTTAGCCTCGTTCAAGGTCACACAGGTAGTACAAAAATAAATCAGCAAACACTTTTTTTTAATCTCCTACTAGGTGCCAGGCAATGGGCTAGGTGCTAGAGATAGAAAAACAAATAATAAAACAATCCCTGCTATCAAGAATTTTACAGAAGACAAAGTCATTAAATACAAGACAGTTAATGAAGAAGAGTACTGATATGTGGGGAGGATCCGGAAAGGTACTTTGTAGAAATCTGGTATTTAAACTCATGTCTGGAGGAGGTGATTTTAGAAAGTGAAAGTGAGGAGGGAGTTTAAGTATATAATAGCCATAGGGAAGAGCCAGTGCAAAGTCATGGAGATGGGAGATGTCATATGTGAGGGACAGAGAGCCTGTGGGACCAAACCATAGATTTTGAAAGGGGAGTAATGTCAAATGAGACTGGAAAAATAAGCTGACCAGGTAAAGGGCTTTTAAAAAAGCAGAGGGAGGATTTGGAGTGAGATCCTTGTGCTCTAAAACCTCTACATCAGGTTTTCTTATACATGTTTTCATCCCTAGAACAGAGTAACAACAGTAAATGTTAGTTGCTGTTACTGATAATGCTAAAGAGTAAATCCACTGCCAAATAGTTAATCCATCAGCAACCATTTATTACACACCTATGTGAGAGAAAGAGGTAACATCCAACCTGTGGTTACGTGGGTAATTTCCCAGCAAATGAATAATTCTCTCCTGATAAAGATTAGGAGTATGGAAAAACAGGTGGAAATAGTGCACAGAATATCAGTCTTTTCTCTGCCCTTAAAATAAAAGCAAATTGATTCCTATGTCTAGTGGAAGCTTTTACTTTGTGCTTGGCACACAGTCTATCCAAGAGTGCAAATGACCACAACCTTGACCAGTGAGTTTTGACCAAATTCTCTCTGTCTGGAGCTCTTCCAAAGAAAAGTTCGACTCTATCATTCTCAGCCTAAAGAATTCCAAAAGTCTAACCAGGAATTTTCTAACTTGGAAGCTTCAGATCATTGTAGATGACCCCAACAATCTGTTTTAGATAAAGACACTGGAGATCATCTCTTATCTCAACTCAATAGCATTTTCTAAGCAAGGGGTAAATTAGTTTGGATGACACCTGCTTATACTTAGAGCATTTATTTCTTTTTTTAAAATTTTGCTTATTTTTCATTTGTGAAATAAAACAAGCATTTCCATAGCATATTATATTTTATAAAAAGATGATTACAAATGAAAATGCAAAGCTATTATGTACAACTTGCTATTCCTTTTAAATATAAAATAAAGTTATCATGGAAATTTTTTTCCTTTTTTTTCTTCCCTGCCCCCTCCTCCAAAATTATATATATTTATGTATGCGTGTGTGTGTATGACATTCATTTCTAAGTCACTCTTATCCCATTCTATTTTATATGTTCACTACCATTCTTCATTCAACTACCTCCCATTTGGGGAGATAGAGCTATGAGCCAGAAACTTAATATAGCAGTGGTCTAAGAAAGAGATCAGTTAAGGCAGAGCTAACCCTGTGTCTTAAAAACCTTCATGTACACTAAATTCACTGAACTGAACATGTGATAATGGGATCTTTGCCAAGCTGGTACTTGTCTTCAATCAGTCCTGCTATTGGTGTAACTGACTATTATTTTAGCCCTGATTGGGCAGCTAAGTGGTACTGTGGAGAGAACACTCACTGGACCTGGGATCAGTTCAAATGCTACCTCATTCACTTAATAGCTGTGTGTAATGTAATTGCCAAGGAAAGGCAAATTCCCAAGGTTCAAAATACCAGCATAGGTGCTCTCCATTTTATTCAGTGACCAACTAAGAACAGAGAAGATCAAAACATGACATCATTCCAAATACAGCATTTACTAAATGTGATTAAATAATCTCCAAGGACTACCCCACCCCAGGACCTTCCAATCATTCAATCAATTACAAAGTTCCTGGTCTAAATACTTCTCCACCCCTAGGCTATACCTTCACTTAGTCCACCACAAATCCCCTCTTCTCAAATGGAGATTAGTTTCCAAACATAAGTAAAGTACCTTCATTTGTCAATCACAGAGCACCAAAAGGTCAAAAGTTCCCCACCCCTGGATCTCAATTGAATCTACCCCAGAGTTACAGCAAGTTTAAACACAGCACTTAATACCCAAATGGAGATCTTTTCTTCATCTTGACACGAGGCAAGTTCTCAGCAATCTTAGTTCCTGGGGAGACAAGGCTCAGCAAGGCCACAAGATACATTGTCAGTCCCTTCATCAATTCATCCTCTGTCTGTAGAACAGTCCCAGAACCTATGAAAACATTAGCAAAACCCTCTCCCAGGATTTCTGTAAACATACAACCAGAAAATCCTTCTTCAGAGCTTCTGAACCAACAGAAAGGTTCCCAGACCCCTGCAACAACAGCACTGTCCTTCACCAGTGGACAGTATTCACTCTCTGTCTGCAGGACAGTCTCAGGGCTTCTTAGCCAAAAGCCAGGTTCCAGGACTTCTTCAACAACAGGACTGTCTTTCACCAGTGGACAAATCTGGCAAAACAACATCAAAACAGACAGACAAAGTACCAGCAAAACAGCCATGTCTCCTCAGTCCTTGGCAGCTCAGGGGACAGGTCTCAAAAGTCCAGGGCGATTCAAAGTGGCCCCAGCAATCCTTCTCAGTCTCTCTCTCTCCCTCCACTGAGGTGCTGCTTCCAAAAAAAGGTCTTCCGCCTCTCTCTTGTCTCTCCAAATCTACGTCACCAGCTCCTCCCAGTTCAGGACTCTCTTTTCACATCAACAAGTCCATCCCACAGGTGGGATTAACAAGCTCTGGGTTTTAACACAATCAATTTGAAAACCAAGCCAATACAGGGGAATCTTTATGTTCCATTACTATCACACTGTGTTGCCCTAGGAAAGTCAAACTTAGCTTTTCTTAGCCTCAGTTTCTCATCTTTAAAATTATAATAATGATAGTAACTACCTCACAGGGTTGTTTTGAGAATCACATGAGAAAATAGGTTAAAAACATCTTTCAAAGGCTAAACTGTTATATACATATTGTTATTATCATTGATTCTGTCTTCACTCTCAGATCCTGATTCAAAGTTATCATTGATTAAATTACAGGGGTGGGGAACCTGAGGACTCAAGATCACATGTAGCCTTCTAGATTCTCAAGGACAGCCCGTTGACTGAATCCAAACTTCACAGAACAAATGCTTTTATTTTTTTATTGGGAATTTGTTCTGTGAAGTTTGGATTCAGTCAAAGTGCCTCCCTTGAGGACCTAAAGGGCCACATGTGGTCTTGAGGCCATAGATTCCCCACCCCTGGATTAAAATATGTCAACACACCCCTGACATTTGGCCTTGTTTGGACTCAGTGCTAATGTCAATATCCTCATATACACTGGACTAACTTTCCTTTTGCCTTTAGCCTTTGGTTGTTATATTCCTGTCTACCGACCTCGGTACAAGTTGCTGCAGTTGAAATTTCTTCTATCCCCTCAACCAGGGAGGCAGTCCCAAACCTGTAGTACCTTGTCTCCATAAGATAAGTTGGGACCATGGAGAACTGCCTGCCATGCCAGAGCGCTAATCCTGCAACTATTCTCTGGATAATATCCAAAAGTGGACTCATAAACTGAGTGTTGCACCAGAACTGGATTGGATTATAAGGACTGGGGGAGTTCAGGAGAAATATCCTTGAGCATTATCAAGGACAAACTTCCAGACTGGTCTCGTTTGGGAGCATTATGATTTGTTCCATACCACCAAGCTTGTCATTATATAAAATAACAGCCAGACATGTTGCTCATTTTTTCCTTAAGAATTAAAATAGTACCATATCAGAGGCTGAGAAGATAACCTATAAAACAAGCTTTGATATCAATGTCTGAAGGAGAAAGTGAAACCTTACCAGAGATTTAATGTTTGCTCTATTTTAAAAGCCATAAGTCACCTGTGCCTTTGTGTCATCTGAAGGAATGTTTCTCAGGCTTTTACAAATGCTTACTTTACCTAAAGATAGCTAGAATGAAAGATGAACAACAAAAGAAAGAGAGAGAGAGAGAGAGAGAGAGAGAGAGAGAGATGAACAGATAGATGAGTGGAGGAATGAATGACCAAGCACTATATGAGCAAAGTTAGGTACTGTGCAATTAAAATTCTGGGTTCTACTCCAGAGGTCTCTTACTGGTAATGAAAATAATGAGCAAAAATAAGAAATGTCATTTCCTTTCATTCATTCAACAAATATTTATTGAACTCTAACTTCATGAGAGAGACTTTGCAATAAGGGAAGAGGAATAAAACATGGTATCTGTCCTCACAGAGTATACAGTCTAATTATTATGAGGAGGGTCATGCACACAAAATAGTGGGAGGTAGAAGGATTGGGCCATCAGCTAGGTATAATGTGCTAGGGAAGTTCAGAGAAAGAAAGAATTACTTTTTTTTTTTGAGGGGGGGAAGGCAAGGCGGTTGGGGTTAAGTAACTTGCCCAAGGTCACACAACTTGTAAGTGTGTCAAGTATCTGAGGCTGGATTTGAACTCAGGTCCTCCTGACATCTGGGCCAGTTCTTTATTCACTGCACCACCTAGCTGCCCCAGAAAGAATTACTTTTGACTGAGGAAATCAGGCAAAGCATGGCTACTGATACTAGGAGGCAGCATAGTACAATGTCCCAAGTACTGGATTTAGAATCAGAGGCCCTGGGTTCAAATCCTAATCTGACCTTGGGTAAGTCACAACTTGGGTCTCAGTCTCCTCTTCTAAAAATAAAGAGGTTGGATCATATGATATCTAAGGTCCCTTCCAGTTCTAAATTTATAATCTTATATTTTAATAACTCTCTTCTTACAATTTAGTCCCTCTAATCCAGACATATCAATCTGCCAGACAGTGCCTACAGACTTGGCTAGTGTTCTACTGCAAAGTATAAATTCACATTTTTTTCCATATCTACTATTTATTTCAAGACTCAGCTCAAAACCTGTGTGCTCTCGAAAGCCTTCTTTTGTTAATCCTACCTCACTCACTCTCTTTCATGCAGTACCCTTCTTCACACCACTACGTTTGTTCTGTACTGTTGTTTGACACGTGTGGTAATGCTCTACATTCAGGTGCTTTCAAAATGTTTCTTACATCTATCATATCTTTATTACTTAATTACATACTTTAAGGTCCATATTGCCATCAGTATGGACACTCCCTTCACTGATGGAAATCAAAACCTTTTTGGTGCCTTAGTCAATGGTTTTCATGAGTTTGTGTGGCCAAAGATATTTTCTAATGATCAGCTTCCTGGTGATAAGACTCTGAATTTAGTGAGACTGGTCCTGATTTAATAGTTATGTAGTCCACTGGGGGTATACAGTCAAAGTTTTAAACTCTAAATGCTAAGACAGTGGTTTATACTTTTTTTAGCCCTAATCATGTAGACCTAGTATTCTAAACAGTATGCACTCAATCATGGCTGGCTAATTGCTATATAAATTACTTACAATAATTTATATTATTAAAGAAAAATATTTAATGGAGGAAAATTGTAATAATAATCTTGTGATTGCAAAGAAAAGGGTCATCCTTCTGTCCTTAGACTCCTCTCTCTCTCCCTCCCTCCCTCCTTTCCTTTAATGATATTACAAACTAAATATGTCTACAACTGACAGGGCCAAAACCTGCTTTCCCCCTAAATTCTCTTCTCCCCACCTTTTTTTCCCCTCTAAATGATATTGCTATTATTTGGCTCAAATTCTTATAGCCATTCTTGAATTTTCATTCTCCCTCACCACCCTTCTTTTGCCTAATCCTGTCAAACCCACCTAACCATTATCTCTGGCATCCATAAGTAATGGTAATGGGATTTGAAGATCTTCCATGCCCCTTGTACTGGCAAGCTAACAGGTACTTAGCACTTAGCTTCAAGTTCATAATTGTGTCAAGTATTAAGACCCAGAACTTGTGAGTCCCACAATGGGATGAACTTGCTGATGTAGCAGGAAGGGGTGGGGCAGGGAGGAGCTAATAAGAGGCCCAGGTCAGAGAGGGAAGAGATTATGAGAAGAGAATTTGTGGTGGCAGAACTTCTTCTGAGGGGCAGACAGAACTTCTGCTAAGGACTTCTGCTGAGAACTGCTGGGGGCTGGAATTGCTGGGAGCAAGCAGTGTGGAGGCTGAGCAGCTATCATGAATGAGAATGGGAGGATCTTTGCCTGAGGGAGCCTGTTTTGTTTTGAAGGCTTGGGAATGTGGGTGTTCACTGCATTAACTATGTGTGCCAACATTGTGGCTACTGTGTGCCAACATTGTGGCTACTGTAATGACTTTGACTGGTTTTGGGACTTGGCTTTCTGGTATTTGAATAAATGCTTTGGCTCTGTCCTCCATGTGGAGAGCCTGTTACATTTTGTGATTCACAAATACACCAGCATATTTATAGTCACTGTGGGCATTGTGAATATTGCATTATTTTTGTTCTTTTTCAGAATCCACTGCTACCATTCTAGTTTAGGTCCTCAGTTTCTCTTGGTTGGACCATTTTATAGCCCTCACTCCTATTCCTCTTTAATTTGTCCTGTCCAATTGATCCACTGGATCATGTCCAAGATGTCTTCTAAATGCAGATATGGCTATATCACTGCTCTTCTCTGAAACCTTCCATGGATTCCTGTTACCTTCCAAATAAAATTAAATCATAATGTGGCATTCAAGGCTGTCCATAATCTGACTATAATTGACCTTTCCAGTTTTATTTCAAATTATTTCCTTCCAGTCAAATTGATCTACTTGTAATTTCCCTACATAAATCTGCCCTTTCCTGTCTCCCTACCTCCAAGATCTATCAACTAAATACCCCATCTCTATAGCCTAAAATAGACTCCTCTGCAATTCTGCTCTCATTTCTGCCTACACAACTCCTTCTCCAGGGCACAGATCAGGTATCCCCATCTCCAAAACACCGGTCTTGACCTCTATACCTCAAAGTCAGGCCTTTAATCCTTTTGCCATTCTGTTTGATTTCTACTATGCATTGAATCATTTTCTAACTATAATAATCTGTGTCTTCAACTCTCCTCCCAGGGTTGGTTAAATAGATTTGAAGAATCATCGTGATAAGTGAACTGACAGCAGCTGATAGGATTACAAGGCAAGAAAGTAAAACCAAAGAAAGGAAGAAAACTCAGATCAGATCCCTGAGAGAGATGTCTGTGCTCAAGGGGCAGGAGATTGGTGATGAATTGGCAAGAGATTGGAAAAAATCAGTTGAATAAGTAGAACCAGGAAAATCAGGATCATAGAACCCAAGAGCAAAGAGATTTTAAAGGAGAAGGAGGAGGAGAAGTAAGAAGTGGTGGTGCTGGCAGTGGTAGTGGCGGTGGTGGGTTGTAGTATTTAAGGGATTGTTGATAACCCTGGAGAAAACAGATTCCATAGAATGGTGGGCTTGGGAGCCAGATTGTAAATGGATGAGAAGTGAGAAGGTGGTGAGGAAGTAGAGTCAGTAGCAGCAGAAGATCCAAGAAGTTTTACATGAAAGCATGACATGACCAGGTGAAGATATTTTAAGGACAGGGGTGATGTACCACTTCACACCCATCAGATTGGCAACAATACAAAAAATAATTCTCTCCTGAACTATAGTTCAACATTAACAACTTTCTACTGGACATCTCCACCAACTGGCAAACATTACAAACTCAATATGTCTAAAATAGTAATTGTGACATCCCTTCCCTAAATATGCTTCATCTTCCAATTTATGTTTCTGATAAAGACACAATGCCCTTTGGGGTGGCTAGGTGGTGCAATAAATAGAGCACTGGAGTCAAGAGGTCCTGAGTTCAAAAATGATCTCAGATACTTAACACTTACTAGCTGTGTGACCTTGGGCAAGTCACTTAACCTCAATTGCCCTGCCTTCCCTCCAAAAAAAAAAAAAAAGACACAATGCCTCCACCTCCACAATAGTAAGCCAGACTATAACTTAGAAGTAATTATTTTCTCTAGAAGTCATCTTTGGTTGCTTCCTCATGTTCATCCCCTATATTCAATCAGACGACCTAACTTGAAACATCTCTCTACTCAATCCTTTCCTCTCAAAACCAGGGAAATTACACCTGTTCAAGATTCCATTTCTTCTTATCAAGACCATTATAATCGCTTCTTTTTTTACTTTTTTGCTTTTTGGAGAGGGGAAGGCAGGGCAATTGGGGTTAAGTGATTTGCTCAAGGTCACCTGACTAGTAAGTGTTAAGTGTCTGAGGTCGGATTTGAACTGAGACTCCTGACTCCAGAGCCAGTGCTCTATTCACTGTGCCACCTAGCCACCCCTATAAAACTTCTTAAATGGTATTCCTCATCAGCAATCTGTCCTTCATACCATCAGTCAAATCATCTTTTGAATACACCACTATGGCATTACTCATATACTCAAAAATGTTGAGCATTTCTCTATTGTCTAGCAAAGAAAAAATAGATACTTCTGAATCTGGCATTTAATCCATTTTAGGATCATAGATCAGAAATTGAAGGGCCCTTACAAATCATCAATTCTAATTCCCTCATTTTGTTGATGAAGAAACTAAAGCTCAAAGTGATATTCAGTGACTTGCCCAGAATCACACAGCTAGTAAATTTCTGAATCAGGATTCAAACCTATGTCTTCCTCACTTCAAGCATAGAGCCCTATCTACTATATTGTGCTGCTTCTGGATCCTATCTATTTAATACCTTGCACTACTCCCCTTCAAAATCTCTGTGTTCCACTAAACTGTTCCACATTTCATCTCTCATTATTGTCCTGCGTTCTCATGTTGTTTTTGCTCTCACTGTCTCTCAGACAAGAATGGCCTCCCTTGCTTATCCCCCTTGCTTATCTCTTGAAGTCTCTTGTTTCTTTCAATGACCAGTTCAGGACCCATCTCTTCTATATAGCCTTCCCTGATTATAAATGAAAGAGATCTCTTTCCCTTTTCAAATTCTTCAGAGCGTTTGCCTGGGTCAGTTCTATGCAGTTATCCCACATTTACTTATATCATAGTAATTTTTGCATGTCTTTTTTTCTGTTACATTGTGAGTTCTCTGAAAGCAATATCTCTGTTGAATATATAGATATAGATATACAGATATAGAATATAGATATATAGAATATATAGATATAGATATCCAACACCTAATGTAGTACCCTATACATGACAGGTTATGAATACATGTAAACTTCAGATATACCTCAATCTGACCCCTTGCACTCTCTCTGCTTAGGGAAGGCAAGTGTATTTTATTATTAAACAAAGTAAAACATAATAAGGAAGGTAAATTTGCTAATAAAATCAACTGATACATTTCACAGACAAATATAGATTGTTTTGGATAATCTGCACCGTGAACCTATTCCATTAGCATATATAATTCAATATATTTCAGATATAATTCAATAAAGCAATCAATAAGCATTTTACATACCTACTATGTGCCAGGCACTTTGCTAGTCACTGAGGATACAAACACAGAAACAAGACGGTCTTGGCCCTTAAGAAGGTTACATTCTACTAAGGGGGAGATGGAAACTGTTCATAGATGCATACAAGATATATACAAAATGAAAACAAAATTAATTCTGATAGGCTGTAGGTAGAGGTTCCAAAATACTCAGGTGATGGATTCAAGACATGGGAAACAGCATGAGCAAAGGTATGGAGTTGAGAGCTATAATGTTATGTATAAGTAATAGCAAAAATGGCTGGATCAGAATGTATAAGGGGAACTAGTATGTGAATAGCCTGGAAAAATTAACTGGAGCTACATAATAAAAAGCTGCAAATGCTGAACAGAGGAATTTGTATTTTATGTATTACGTGATAGAGAGACACCGGAGTTTTTTTGACTAGGGGAGTAATATGGTTAGATATGCAATTGAGGATTATCAATTTGGTAGCTGTCTGGAGTGGTAAGAGCCTGGAAAGAGGAAAGTCAGCAAAGTACCACAGTTCCCTTTTATAACAGCTCAGACAAAAGTATATGAGTCTGGAGTAAATTGGTTGTAGAATAAAGAAAGAGAAAAGGGTAGATGTCAGAGGTTGTAGGAATAGAATCAATCAGATTGAATTAGCAGCCAACTGGATATGAAGAGGTAGGGTAGTGATGGAGAGTAAAGAGTTAAGGATGTCTCTTGGCTTGTGAACTTGGGTGAAAACCATAAGGAAGAATTAAAGAGAGTTAAGTTTAGGGGGAAAGACAATGAGTTCAATATTAGACATGACCATAGAATAGTAACGTGGGAATGCCCAATAGATGGTGGCAGATGAATCCTATACTAGAGCAGAAGAGAAAGACAAGGGCTAGATATGTAAAAGTGGCAGCCATTGCACAGAGATAAATTCATAGGAATTGATGGGATCTTTAAGAGAGTGCAGAGAAAGAAGAGAGGGCACAAGAGTACACTCATGCATAGAGAGTGGGTTATAGATGATAATCCTGTAAAGGAAACTGAAAAGGACAAGGCAGACATATAGAAAAAGAACCAAACAGAGAAAATCTAGGGAGGAAAATATCATATGAAAAGAATTTTTGCATTCCTATTAAGTCTTTGATATCTAAGATATATGGGGAATTAATATAAACATATAAGACTAAAAGTTATTTTCCACTAGATACTGGTGCGATCAAAGTGGTCAAGAAGAACAAGTAGCAGGGTTGGCATTTACAAGGACTGAAACAAGGAATGGCAGAGTAGGGAAGGAATGTTGAGGTTGAAATGATTTAAATTGTGAAATTGGGGAAGAAAAGACATGCAGGAAGAATGGCTTTATTTTGTTTATAATGAAGTATGAGATAAGGTCTTCTTTTGGAGCTGGGGGTAGAGGAAAAATCAAGTAACAAGAAGAAAAAAGAAAGCTTGAACAGTTCAATAGAGCATTGATCAAGGAAGAGTAAAAGGAGTGATGCACAGCAGTGAAAGATTCATTGGGATTATATAACATGCATTTCTCATGGAGTCAAACAATAAAATCATAAAAACTCCTCTACTTATGTTCTGCCTCTCTCAATTTGGAATGAAGAAGGTTTATGGTCATAGTAGTCTAGGATTAGAGGTTAGTAAAAGTTAAATAGGGATATGACAAGGAACCAAGGTAGTAAAGGATAGGGCTAATTTAGTTGGTTAACTAAAAGGTGAAGATTTTGAAGGGACGTGGCAAAGTCGGGGCAAGAGTGATGGCCTGTGAATTCAGAGAGTGACCATAGGTTGTAGTAAAGATTTTGGGGAATCTCAAAGAAGAGATTGCTGGCTGAGAGGGACAGGGAGAGATTCTGGATGTGACAGCGAGGAGCAAGAAACAAGCTTTTTCCCCTTCTTGGCTTGGAGTTGGAAGGCATGAGAGAAGGTAAATCTAGTACTGGAGAGGTTGACTAGTGGTATAGTATCTTGGGCAAAGGGGTAGTTTTCCATAATTGCAAGAAGATGGGAGGAACATAAACAGAAGACATTTCCTACAAAGAGGATTTTGTTAACAATAGGGTAAGGAGGGCACAATGGAAAGAGAGGATAGAATGAGATAGGGGTAAGGTTGACATGTATGCATAAGAAGGAAGAGTATAGTTGCTAAAGAAGAGATCTTCCATGTAGGTTACCTACTGGAAAAGGAGTGGCATCTTAAGGGCAAAGGTAGGGCACATGGTAATATGCACTGGCTGACTTGGCCCTGTTTGTAGGTGGGGGCTAGTTGGTGAATGGGAAGTAGCTCCCCTCTAGAACCTGACTGACTATGGAAAGCTGAAATATGGTTGCTTTGCTCACTCTTAAGACAATCCCCAGGGCTGTACTGCCAAAGGGCCAACTCCAAAGCAAAATTAATTTCTTTAGGGTCCTTGGTCCTAGTGGAGAGAGATAGCAAGGCAGGTGGCAAGGTATTGGCTAGGTCCCTGTACCTTACCAGGAGCTGGAAGCTAAATGGAATGAGGCCATAGTGTATAAAACAGTACTGGGCTAAGAATTTCAGAGGACTTCTCTGGCCTTGGTTCAAGAGCACCAGTCAGAATTTCTCCACTCTGATAGGACTCCTAATAGATACATAACCTTGATCAAGGCCCTTCACCTGTTCTAAGACTGTATTATTGTCTTAAATCTTACCACCATCACATAGAAACATGGCAAAAGGAGACTTCTTCTCAAGTCCTAGTAGAAGGAGGAGAGTCCTGGGAGGAGGAGAGAAGGAGGAAGGAGAGTAGAAGGAAACAAGGCCAGGCCTCTCTACTCCTAGGTCCAACTTTAGGTCAGGGCAGATCCCAGTCATTCAATAAGCAAGACTGAGAAGGATGCAGATCCAAAGCCCTTCTGTACCACCAGAAGGAAAGGAGAGAAAAGCAGAATTAGAGATATTAAGCTCCTAATACCTTCTAAGCTAGAGGAAAAGAAGGAAAAAGGAAAAAGAACCTCCAAGCTCTTACTCACTGAGTGACAATGTGTGAAGTGAATTGGGTATTTTAAGAGGATTGCACAATGCCAATTAATTGTATTTCATCCCAAGATTCTAAGTGCACTAATTGCAGTCAGTGGACCTCTTTAAATCCCTTCTTTGCCATTTACTACCTGGGTGACTCTGGGCAAGTAACTTAAACTCTAAAGGTCTCAATTTGTTCCTCTATAAAATGAGGGGATTGAACTTAATGACCTCAAAGGTCTCTTTAGGATCCAAATTTGTCATCCTATGATGACTGTCTCCTCATTTCAGAAATAAAACAGGAAAGCATACATGAGCAAGCAATGACCCCTGCATGCTTTTTTCAATGTTTTTTTTTTCACTTAGTGGAGCCAGGGAGGGAACTAATAAAGGAATATTTTCTCTCTGGTATCCAAAAAAGTCAGAGAGACAGTATATGTGGAGTCTGAGTTTCAGGGATGGAAGAGAAATAAAGACCTCTTTCTTTTATATTGACACCATTTAAACATAATGCAACTTTTCAAATTATTAATGTAAAGCATAATAAAAGTTACCAAATTGTCCTTGGATTCTGAAATATGCCCTATAGTACTTTGGAACCAATCTGTTCAGAAATCCGATCCTGAATCTGCTCTGCATGCAGTCTGCAAAGCCTGGAATAGGTTAATGAAATGCATGCATGGAATGAAAAACCAAATTATAAGTGGTAATTCAGGCACTAACCCTTCTTGAAGCTGGGGAAAAAATAGGAAAATAAAGCTAATCTTATTTCATTTTTCTTTACATACTCAAAATGTCACCTCATAAATCCCATTTTCTGTTTCCATAAAGAACCTGTATTAGAACTATTGTTTATTAAAAGTTCTGCTGCTATATGGATAACTTCTTTTTTAAAAAAATTCTTTCCCTCAAATTGGCAATATCTCCACATAGTCAATGATTTTTCATTCATGGTCAAAAAAATCTAATTTAAATTCTTCTCTTCATTTCTTCACAATCCAGCTTGCTGCACTATGTAAAGGAACTATGTAAATATCAGGACCTTGAACTTTGGTGCAAGAACTTTCCTCAAAATGTATTTTATATAAACCACAAACAAGTCAGAGAAATAATCTTAAACATTGTGCATCTAGCAAATAGCATGTTTCAGTATTTCTTTGAGGGTTTCCAGACAACTCAGGTTTTTTCCTCTCTCCTTTTTTTGCTCAGCTTTGTACTATAGAATCTGTGAATGCTCTTATAAAATAAATCATGGATTCAATTTTTTAACTCCTTTATTTAAAATGTTCTAGGATAAGCCAAAAAATTTGATGTTTTATAATTTATACATTTGCTTTCATATATAAACATCTAAGATATTATTATGTATTTTGCCTCATTATCAAGTAAATGTTTATGGGTAAAATGTAAAAGTCTCATTATTGTGAGTGGTTTGTTGTATAAAAGAAAGAGCATCCTTAAGAACCTAGGGTGGTGAGCAGGGAATGTATATTTTCCCCTCAATAGGGTTACCCCAGGATACTGACAGAGTTGAAATGTAACTGTCTAGTAGTGGTCAATCTCTGAGAGCCTAGACCTACCAGAGTAGAAGGTTGGAATGTGCAAGCCACATAACATATCAATGCCTCATCTACTGTTCCACTGTGTGTATGGCTATCTCCCCCATTAGAATGTTAAGTTCCTTAAAAGTAGGCATTGATTCATTCTTTATATTTGTATCCTTAGCATCTAGCATAAAGCCTGGCATATATTAGTCACTTAATAAAGGTCTATTGATTAATTGTAATTATCTGGATAGGATATATTTAAAATTAGAAGGGTTTAAAATACATGTTGTTCAAACTCCTCATTTTAAATATGAGGAAATTGAGGACCAGGGAAGTGAAATGATTTGATCATGGCCACATAGGCAATAAGATTTCAATTAATGCCCTCTGATTCAGTACTCTTTGTACTTTACTTAATTGCTTCCCTATGTCTTGGGACAAAGGGTGCATGTAGCTAAATATATAAGCATCTTAAATGCATCCTAATGGAGGGACAAAATACATGAAACCTACATTGGTCAAATATCTATAGGTTAACATTTAGAGTGATAGAAAAAAATGCTGAAAGTAAACAATGTTGATATAATTATAGCTAGAATTTAAATACCACTTTAATGTTTGCAAAGTGCTTTACAAATATCTCATTTGATCCTCAACAGCAACTCTGTACAGTCCATATGTTATTATTATCCCCATCTTACAGAAGAGGAAACTGAGGCTGTCAGCAGTTTAATAACTAGCCCAAGGTCACACATAACTAGTAAGTATCTTAAGTCAAATTCAAACCCAGGTCTTTCTGACTCTAGGTCTCATACCGTATTCTGTGAGCCATCTTACTGCTTATAATCCACACAACTTCTTTTGAAATAGAAGCCCAAATTCCTGAAAACTATTATTTGAATAAAGTATAAATAATCAAACTTCCATTAGAATCTCTTCTCCTTTCCTCCTTCAGATAATAATAGAAGTATATATAAATATATCCTCTGCACATTGACCCTCATCTTTCATCTTAAAATTTGAGAAGGGCAAAAAAAAATGCTAATCTTTTATTCTCAGTTTAGGAAAGATCTGGGCAAAAGGACATACATGCCCAATGACAGCTAATAGAACATCAAGAATGAACTGTGTTTCTCTGTCTGTATATATTACTAACTTCTCATGAATTACAATACAAAACAGAAATGAATTTTTCAATAATATACCTGTGCTTTAAATAGAGTGACTAAAATGTTCCTCACCCAAAGAGAAGTATATACTGGGCTTATACATATCCCAAGGAGGGCACTGAAAAGTAAAAAGTACCCACGTGCACCAAATATTTATCACAACACTTTATGATAGCCCACCATTTGGTAAATGGACAAATAAATTGTGGTATACTGATAAAATGGAATATTTCTCTGCTGTAAGAAATAAAGAATGTGATGGATACAGAGAAGTATGGAAAGATCTACATGAACTGATGCAGAGTATAGTAAGCAAAGCCAAGAAAATATGCACAATGAATACAGCAATGCAAATGTAAAGGGCAACCTTAAAAATAAAAAAAATGAACATTGAGATATTACAGAGAACAAATGTGACTACAAAGAAGAAATAGAAGAAGACATCTGCTCTTAGTACTTTGCAGAAGTAGGAAGTCCATTGGCGTGGAACAATACATAAATTTTCAGCCTTTTTTAATGCATGTTTGAGTTTTTTTCCCTTTTCTTTTTTTTCTTTAAAAACCATGCTTATATTAGATGATAGATCCTGGAAGAAATCCTGATGATGTAAAAAATAAAATATTTTAATAAAAATGTTATTTACAAAAACCCTCTGCTTCCAGACCATACAGAGTTATACATATCAGCAAGTGGATTCAGTTTTACTTTATACAAGTGTAGTTAATGCTTAGCTCCTTCTGAAATGAGTGGCATTTTACAAAATATTTTGGTTATGTCAGTACTGTTGAGAATCTCCTTCAAAGGACTTTAGAATTATCTGCACAGTGCTTAATGAGTATTTTAATTGTAGGACCTTTAATACTAGTACCTTTAGTACTTAGCAAAATACAATGTCAATACTTTAAGCTAAGAAAAAAACACATTCTTCATTCAACTTTATTTTTCTTTTAAATAACATTCTAGCTTAAAGCCTAAGAGGTTTATTTTTAAACTTCTGAGGGCTAAAGAATAGCTACAGATTGAAAATCATTTAGGGAAAAAAAAAAACTAATGCAATCCATAGTGAATGGCCTTTTGGGTAGGTAGTTTGAATGTTCCAACTGTGCTGCTAAGCATCTGCATATTAATAAGTAAATGCATTTAACGAAAGGGAGCAGTCTAAAGCAATACAGTTAACATAGGCTTTAGTGACTGGATCACAGCAAATGCATCGTTTGTGTAAAGGGAGGTTGGGCTTTTAAACCACAACTGGGGAACTACAGCAGAAATGGTAAAGGAAGACGATACAGAACCCATACAAAGTCACTGCAGGAACCTTAATTCTACAGTGTCAGGATCTCCTTTAAAAGGAAAAGACTTTTTTTTAAAAAATGACTGTTTTTTTAGTATGTTATTTCAAAAGAGGACTATGCTGTGGGGGAGGGGGGAGGAAAAAAGGCAGATTTATATCATCTTTATTTTAGTCCTTTGCAATACCTGCTTTGGTTCTTTTTAAAATATATAGATAATATTTTTCATGGCTTTGAGTCTTCTTGCACTATGGTCTTTTCAGTGAAGTCATTCAAAAGAGATTCTAAGTTATTATTTACATCTTTCAGTGTGCCGTGGCATTTTTAATATGATCAGGTTCAAGCGCCATGTGTAGTCAATTGAACTCTCAATTACCCATGTTTATAGCACAGGATGGTGGTATAGCTTATCCAACATAAAGAATAATCTTAGGTTAGCTTTACAATGTTTGTCTTCAGTTTGTTTTAACCTCTTATAACCAGAAATAGCTACTAGTCAGGGGGAAAGTCATTTATTCATTAAGTAATCAAACTAGTTTCAAATTTTTTAATTATCCTAGATAAACCAAAAAGTAGGTAAGCTATCTGCAGATAATTAAGAATTAGTAACAATAATAGCTAGCATTCATATAGTGCTTTAAGGTTTGAAAGCACTTTACAAATATTATCTCATTATATCATCACACAACTCTGGGCAATAAATACTCTATTAATATCCCCATTTTACAGATAAAGAGACTGAGGCTGCAGAGGTTGTGACTTACCCAGAGTAACAGAACTAATAAGTATCTTAAGCAGGATTTCAACTTGGGCCTTTCCTGACACCAAGTCCAGTGCTCTATCTACTGCACTACCTATGTAGCCCATTCAATATGTTGGACAAAAGGAAAACACATCGATTACCCACCAAAGTCATCAGCAAGTATTATTTTCCATTTTATTGTGGTTCTCATATACAGCTTTAGCCCTCCCTGCAAGTGTCCTTATTTTACACATACTGATCTCTAAGTGTTAGCTAAAGATTTTGGAAATATTCTGGATATTCTCAAGTTTGCCTTTTTCTGGATACTGGTATTCTCCAAATGCTTCGTAATTTTCCCTTCCATTTTAAAGTATGACATTTTTCTAAATGAGCAATGATCCCATAATTAATTTAGATGTGTGAATGTGATAAGCTTGTTCAAAGTAATGTCAGTATTTGAGTTGCTTCATAACTGAGTAAAAACAACAGCAAAAAAAAAAATTTAAACCTGAGGACTGCTGTTTGGCTGAATTTCAGTGACACCATAAGGCAGAAGACTTAGAACTCCCTTTCTCCTAATTCACTCTCATTTGCATATTCTTCATCCACCCTGGAGATCTCACTATCATGGTCTCTGAGGTGGAATGGGAATATCTTGTTCATTAATATTCTGCAGGATCACCCCTGTTGAGGATAAATGGGAGTCATCAAATCTATCTTCAAGGAATGAGTAAAGTGGCCCTTGTCATTTATGACAACAAGAAAAAGGGTTTTAAAGTCATATTTGCTTCTGTATAACTTTTTTCATTAGAGAACACCCACCAATAAAGGTTTCTGTGATACATGTAGCTTACTGGAAGAGTCAAAATTATTATGATGCTTTTGCAGAAAGATTATTTGATAAACCTTTTGGGTGATACAGCAAAAATAATAAACCTGTATCTGTGTTTCCCACTTCTGAAGCTTAACATTTTTTAATATTTTCAGGGGCAAAATGTGAATTTCAAAATAAAAATAAGAAATTTCAGATAGAATCAGGAAAAATGAAAGACTTCTATAACAACTTAAATTGCACCACACATACACAATTTGAACCAAAAAGGATTGCTTTGGGAAAGCTTTTGTTTTAAGTCTTTCTCTTAAACATATTTTAATGGAATAGTTCAGTAAGTACCCTAGGATACATCAAGAGGAAAAATAAAGAATAACCAACATTAATGTCATTTCTGCACAGTCAACGGTTTAAGTATACAGGAATCTAAAATGGTCACTATAAGTCTGATCAACTGTTTCTTATACATGTTAAGTTCATTCTTCAAACATAAATAATTCACTTTCAAAAGACTAATAAAATCCTTTTACAAACATTTGACATTTCAACAGTAAAGGCCATTTTTATTCTATAGTTTAACCTTCATCTCTACTTCCCAAAAGTTTGCCATCGAACAAAATTAAGGCTGTGTAAACAGACAGCTGTAACTATAACTCTTTTGGTATCTCAACTAAAATTGAGGTAGTATCATACAGTGGAAAGAAGACTGGCTCTGGAGTCAGAAACTCTGAATTCAAATCCTATCTCTGCTGTTTACAACCTGTGGAAATTTGGGCAAGTTATTTAATTAACTTAGACCCCAATTTCTTAATCTGTAAAATGAGAGAGTTATATGGGATGTTTCTGAAGTTCCTTCCAACCTAATAGGATTTCTTTGATTTTATTAAAAAAAAAAACAACAAAGTACTGCTTTAAACTAGAAGATAATTTTATGACAAGACTACTTCTAATTAGCTTTCATGAGGTATTATATTTTATGGGGTTAGCTCATTTTACTACATAATAGTCAAAAACCTATTCAACAAAATAGGCACAGTATTGTTTTCTTTAAAAAGTAAACATTTTTAAAATCCCGTTCCAGGTTTTTTTGTTTTATTTTGTTCTTACCATAGATTGTTTTAAATCATTTATTTTCTTCTCTGAATTCTCAATCATTGACTTGAGCACAATATTAAGTAAAAAATAAAACAGTCCTACTGCCTGAAAGACTCCTGAATAAAGAGAAAATTATTTTTGGATTTTCCTCTTGATCAGATATGAAATATTCTGAGACGCCACCTCCATAATTTGATAAAAAGCTTGATATCCCCAAATGAAAATAGGACTCAGCACTTTCATTTTTCTGTCTCTAAAAGAACCTAGGTAAACTGATTTTTTTTTTTAAATGAAAATCTCAGGCATAAAGGTGGCAGTAATGAAGCAAACTTAAATATGCGCTGACCTTTGAAATGAACTGCAATCCGTGTTGTTTGGCCAAGGCTGTGCTACTGTCTCCATCTATTTCTATAGCAAAAAAAAAAAGAAAGAAAGAAAGGAGAGGGAAGAAGGAAGAGAAAGAAAAAGGAAAAAAAGAAAAAAAGACTCAGGGGTTGGAGCTGCTCTGCTCTCTGGTGGAGGCTGAGAAGCATCGCTGCCAATGCAGAAGCATGAATAAAAACAGCCCAATGCATGGTCCCCGACCTGAAATAGGAAAAATAAATCCATCAGAGGCAAAATTGAAGCCCCTATTTGTATTTACCTTAAGGATCTCTAGCAAAACAAGCCACAAAGGGGGTTTGATTCTCTGAGAATGACTTGTTTTAAAAGATCGATTTTAAGGAGTTGGGTGGAGGAATTGGAAGAAGACATAAGAGAAGAAATCCAAAGAATACAGTTATCGAAGCGAACAGAGCATAAAAAAAGGCTCTACTAAAGTTATTATAAACAACACATTACAGAGAGTACACTTTTCCAATTAAGCCTGCAGTGTGAGCTTGAAGAAATAGAAATACAAGCATTTACTCTTTTTGTTAAGTATGGTGCCAATTGTAACTGCATTTGATTTAAGACAAATAAATCAGTGGTTGTTCAATATACTTGCAAAATGGAAGCAGATCATAGGATTCAGTCCAATCCTTTGCTGTCAGCCAAAGAATGCCAAAGGAAAGAAGACCAGGTTAGGAGTTCTGAGACATGGCTTCTAGACCTGGTTCTACTACCAGCTATGTACAACCTCGGACAAATGACATAACTTTTCCTAAGAAGTGAAAATAGAAATCATAGGATTTAGAGATGGAAGGTAATCCACACATCATTCAGTCCCACCCCCTCATTTTAATAGGGGAAAACTTAGACCAGAGAGCTTATGTGACTTTCCCAAAATCACATTGTTATTAACAAGAAGAAGATTAGAACTTAGGTCCTCTAAATTCAAATCTAGCACACTTTTTACTATACAATGCTATCTAGACTATGTTAGCTATTTCATCAGGTTTTTGTAAGGTTATCTCAATATCAATTGAGATGATGTATATAAAGTGCTTTGATTAGCATAAAATGCTATGTCAATTTAAATTATAGTGATGGAGATCTCACTTAAGGTGATTCTACAATTTACATTCTATTCTAGAATCTATGAACATTTTTTTAGAGTCAAGAAATTTCTCCTCTTCCTGAACTTGAGTACCACTTAAAATTTTGGTATATGTCCTCTTGTTCTAGCTTCAGTGAAGAAGAAGGTCACCATCAAATACAGTCAACAAATAGTGATTATGTTCTTGGTATTGCAAAAGGCTCCATGGAAGATTAAAAAACGGTTTGCAGGGTAGGAGACTTGATCTTTATAGTCAAGGATTTTATAGTCTGGTAACACAAGAGAGACACTCAAGACACTTAGAAAATATGAGGCAACATATAATCAATTATTAGAGTATATGGTTACACATTAAAGATGTTCCATGGTAGTATAAAATGCTAGTTTTGGAATAATACCAGAGAACTGCTTTTCACTCTTAATATCCCTTGGAATCCTCAGAGAAGGTCAAAACATTTATTCTTATAATTGGAAATTAAACTCAAGAATACAGGCAAGGTGTTCTAAAAATTAGTCACATTATGGAAAGAATAAAATGTTTAAATTATCATAGTACTCATCTAAAATTCAGTAAGTATATAAGACTTACATGTGTATATTTATTTCTATCCTTTATTAAGCTGAGATTTTTATTTAAGCTATGACTTTTAGAGCAAGAAATTATGAGAAAGCTATGTATAAAGGAGTGATTTCTTTTAAGCATCTAAAAGGAAAAAAATGGGGGAAATTCTAAGGTACAAGTGAGTCTGAAACCTTTTGGAATATTTTTCTCTTTCATTCAGCAAACTTTGGATTTCAGTTGCATATCCCAGAAGTCACATCTCTGCAAATGAGTAAATAATACAGGCACCGTTTTTTAAAAGTGCCTTGTTGTACCTAAGTGCACTGCAGGACATCTGGCACGTTTCATTCTGAAATGATGTTTATACACAGAAACCCCATCAGTGGAAGATGTATTGAAAAGCTGGAGGTCTATTAAGGGAGTATGGGACAGCTGCATACGTTCTGTAATCTGTATATGGCCATGGAAATGACACACCGATACCCCATCTGTGGCTTTGGTTCATAGATCTTTGAATAAGAATTTTAGAATAACCTTCACTCGTTAAGGGAAAGAAGAATGCTAAACGCAAATCTAGTGTTGATGGGGTCATACATAAAAGTCTGTCAGTGCTACCATGTCACATGATTTAAAATGTCCTTGGATGGGATTTCTGTACTTTTAATATACTCTGAAAGGACTCAAATATGTGTTTCTCCTTTTTTAAGTTGCCTGAAATATTTTTTAACAGGTGAACTGTGCGTCATCCTTTAGGCAACAATTAGAGAGCAGGTTTAAAACTCATAAAAGTCCTTGAGCTCAGAACAGTTGGGGCAGATGTTGCTCAAACTCCCCCATTCAGTGCTGCCAAGTTTTTCAGTCTGGCCCTACAATACCCCTGTTATTCAGAGCTTGATGTCTCTTATTAGAGATTACCAATCATGCTGATTTGTGTGGTACTTTGGGAGGTAGGGGTCAATCTTTTTTTTCTTTCAAAGGAAAATGTAACGCTCACAAAAGACCCCAGATTGACACCTTTGTATGAGGAGATTTCACAGAACAGAGAGGTATCACATGATAAAGCTAGTCTGGTGCTACCCTGCCAAGTTGCCATTTCAACCTGCAGGATTTACCACATCTTGGAATGGGAGATTAATTCCATCCCTGTTCCTTTTGGAGTCTCTGCCAATAAGGGCACCAATTAGTTTCAACTACATCCGTTAGATTATTTTTGCTTTCATTTTTTTTTCTAATGGGGACATTGTCCTCTCTGTCAAAGGGATTATTTTGATACTCAGTTCATTTCAGGCTACTGTGAAATAAATGTCAGTTTGTTTCATCCCAAGCTTAAAATGAATGGGTGGCCTGGGGTAAAAATCTCATCAACAATTTTAGCAGCCAGAACCCCCATTATGGAGAGTTCTGTGATGTGATGATTACAGAGGAAATAAGGATTTGGGGGGCTTTAAGGGCTGAGTTCAAATCTCTAGTAAAGCAAACTGGCTTTACTAGTAAATCCAATTAGCTTCAGTTTTATGAGGGGAAAGAGAACTGGATTTGGAGTCAGATGTACTGAATTCAAATCCCAGTAATTTCACCTATTACTTGTGTTGTCTTTGGGCAAGCCACTTAATCTCTCTAGACATCAATTTTTTCATATGTGAAATGAGAAGTTTGAAGTAGATGACCTGTAAGGTATCTTCCAACCCAGAATCTATGATTTCATAATTCCTAGTTTTAAGAGAGACCAGGGTATGGTAGGAGATCCACCCTTGGAGTCAGAAAAATTGGGTTCATATATTACCTGCCTTCAAGGAGATTACAGTCAAATAAGGGAGATAAAATGTCAGAAAAATGATCACAGAGGTGGTATTAGAAGGGTACAAAGTATTATGTTAATTCAGAGGAGGGAAAGGTGACTGTCAAAGTCATGGGGAAAATGGCATAAAATGACACACCAGCCAGCTTACAATACAGGTCACTGAAACATGTATTAAAGAAGAGTCACCCTCAAATAAAATAACCTTCCTGCCTGTCTTATTAATAAAAAATGATCACTTTTTTCCCCTAATAAAACGTGTTCAAAATTGAAGTAATAGCATCCATAATGTTGCTTCTTTTTAGACATCTGAACGTGAAATATTCGGAGAACAATTTACAATGTAAATGATAATGTAGAAGCCTGCTTCAGCATTCTAGCCAAGCACTTAGGTTGTACCTAAATGTGTGAAGCTTCTGAAACTAGATGGCTCTCTAATCCTGTTCTTTTACAACAAATCTACATACCTTCAAATTATTTTAAGGATAAGAGCATCTGATATTAATATAATGAGGAGAATCCATTCATATAAGGTACCTTTAACAGTTCTTTAAAAAGAGCTGTTTTCCTTAATATAGTCATAATCCCTAAATGTGTTTTCTTTTCTTCAGAGGACCCAAAAGAACCTAGTCTATATGGTCTCATTTTTCCTCACAAAGAAACTTTGAGGCTAATCCCATCCCATTACTTTAAATATCAAAATCAAGTTGCTGCCTCCATTAAGCTTTGGCCTATTTTAGTCAGGATAACCCTTTTATGGGTTGATGATTCTCAGGTGACTGAGATATTCCATTTGCTTCACAGATGTTAGTCTGACAGTCAGCAAGCATTTGTTAAGTGCTTACTGTGTGTCAAGCATTGGAGATATAAATAAGGGTAGTAGAGTCTCTGCTCTCCAGGAGTTCACAATCTAACTTCAAGGTGAAGGTACATAGTACCACCCCACCAATTAAGGGATTTTCCAGATTTCCAAGGCCAGCTTGATTTCAAAAGAGCCCATTCCAAATGAATCGACTTCTCTCCAGGATGAACTCATCTCCCCAGGTTTTTTCCAGATGTTCCTGGCAACTAAGAAAGTACTGGCACGGTTAGGTGGTGCAGTGAATAGAGCACTGACCCTAGAGTCAAGAGGACCTGAGTTCAAATCCCGCCTCAGACACTTGACACACTTACTAGCCATGTGACTTTGGGCAAGTCACTTAACCCCAATTGCCCTCCAAAAAGCAAAAAAAAATTTTTTTTAAAGAAAGTACTGGAAAAAATCCAACAAAAAAAGTCATCTGGGGCTCTTCAACACATGAAGGAATAATCCCCCTTTTACATTTTTTTCATAGTAAAATGCCATAAAAAGCAAAGAGAAAGTAGGTCTATCTAGTCCCACTTCCTTCATTGAAGGTATTCCTCTGACATTACCTCACACTTACCCTGGATATAATAGCTTGTATATGTGTAGATGACTTGCAGTGGATTGTGTGCTTGGGTTGGAGTGAGAATCTGGGCTCATATCCCATCTCTGACACTTTATAGTTGTGTTACCATAATCACTTAAAGCCAATCACTGCAACACTCTCTGCTTCAGATACCTTATCTATAAAATGGGGCTAAGTATACCAGTAATAGTTAACGCATCATATCGCACTGAGGATCCAATGAGACTGTGTGTGTGAAACACTTTGAAAATTCTTAGTGCCAGGTAAGTGTCAGGTGTCAGTTATTATAATCTAATCTAAACCTCTCACTTTATAGATGAGGAAACTAAGGGCCCAAGATATGATTTCCCCAAGTCACACAGGTGGCCCTTCATAGAAACAGAATTGCAACTCTTCTTTTTACAATCCCAAAACTATCTTCTCTATCAAAAGAACATCAAGAATGGGATGCCACTTTATAGTGGTAATAAATATGTAAACAGCATGAACACCTCCATTTTGCAACTAAGGAGTTGTAGGAATAATACCCTAGCCATTAGGGCAACTAGGTGGCGTAGTGGATAGACTTTGGTCTCAGGAAAACTACCTTGCTGAGTTCAGATCTGGCCTCAGACACACTTAGTAACTGTGTGACCCTGGGTAAGTCACTTAACCTCATTTGCCTCAGTTTCCTCATCTGTAAAATAAGCTGCAGAAGGAAATGGCAAACCACTACAATATCTTTGCAAAATGGGATCATGAAGAGTGACTGAACAACAAAGTTATAGGACATGAGGGGAAAGGAAGGGCAGGCAAGAGAAGGGAAAGGAGTGATCATTTATAAAATGCCTACTACATGCCATGCACTGTGCTATTATTATCTCATTTGATCCTCATCACAACATCAGGAGTTGGGTGTTATCATCCTCATTTGACTGTTGAGGAAACTGAGGCAAAAAGAAGTTAAATTATTTGTCCAGAGTCACAAAACTAGTACATTTCTGAGGTCAGATTTGCAATCAGGTCTTCCTGCCTCAAAGCCCATTGTTCTATTCATTGCACTAACTGCCTAGGTAGCCTGGACCTAACTAGTTGGGCCAAGAAGAGCTTTGCCATGTGCATTTGCACAAGAAGTACTTACTGGTAAGACTAATAATTATAACAATATTAATAGCTAACATTGGGGTGGCTAGTTGGCGCAAAGGATAGAGCACCAGCCCTGGAGTCAGGAGGACCCGAGTTCAAATTCAGCCTCAGACACTTGACATTGTGTGACCCTGGGCAAGTCATTTAACCCCAATTGCCTGGCATGTGCACACACATATGCTAACATTTTTATAGTGCTTTCTATGTGCAGGCACTGTGCTAAGCTTTTTACTATTATTATCTCACTTGATCTTCACAAGAACCCTGAGAGGAAAGTGCTAATGAGCCTCATTTTACAGGTGAGGAAACTGAGGCAGATAGAGGTTAAATGACTTGTGCAGGGTCACTTAGTGTCTGCACCAAATTTGAATCATGTCTTCCTGACTCCAGGACTGGAGTTCTATTCTCTTCACTGTTTTCCTGCACCTTTAGAAATCTGAATTGTTTTTTGTTCCTACAGTGGTTAATGTTGAATAGTCAATAAAGTTTGATGGGATGCAGAGATTATTTTAAGTCTTATTACTGTACTGTCAGCCCTTATAAGTATAAGTAACAGTAAATCAGTTTTTATCAATGAACCAAGCATTACACACTGCTTGACTAAATATAGCCCTACAGGTAACCAAGAAGAGAGGTAGCACGATGAATGGGGCTCACCCTAGAGTCAGGATGATTTGGGTGAAAGTCTTTCTATCCTCTGACAAATACATTGGCTGTGTGATGCTGGAAACTCCACTTGACCTCTCATTTCCAGGCAACTCTCTAAAACTATAACTTTCAGAATAGTTGTCAATCTGCTTGGTAGGAGTGACCTAACAGGAGATCCCTGAACCACTGGGACCAAGACAAAGGGGAATAAGACCTGAAGGAAGGCCTCCAGTTTGTTTTCTAACTCCCCTGGAGAAGACCAATGGGAAAATATGGATACTGCAGGCAAAGAGAATTTTCAATATCAAGACACAACCTCTGCTTCCCTCAGTTTTCTCATCTATAAAATGGGGATAATAATAGCACCTGTCTCCCCAGGGTTGTTTTGAGGATCAAATGAGTTAATATTTGTAAAGCACTTTGAAAACCTTAAAGTGTTACATAAAAACTAGCTATTATTATTATTATTATTTATTATCCATCCCTTCCTCTTACTCTCCGCCTCCTCCTTTTTATCTCCAGTCAGTCCACACACCAGTTCTAAAATTTATCTGTGTTGAAATCAACTTGCTCCTTCCTTCCTCTCTAGGCACAACAGATAGACAGAAACAGACACACACATAGAGGGAAAGAGGGCGGGACAGAAAGAGAGGGGAGAGAGAGAGACAGAGACAGAGAGAGAGACAGAGAGAATGAGAGACAGAGACAGAGAGAGACAGAGAGAGAGTGAGAGAGACAGAGAGACAGAGAGAGAGACAGAGAGAGACAGAGACAGAGAGAGAGAGAGAGAGAGAGAGAGAGAGAGAGAGAGAGAGAGAGAGAGAGAGAGAGAGAGAGAGAGAGAGAGAGAGAGAGAGAGAGAGAGAGAGAGAGAGGGAGAGAGAGAGAGAGAGAGAGAGAGAGAGAGAGAGAGAGAGAGAGAGAGAGAGAGAGAGAGAGAGAGAGAGAGAGAGAGAGAGAGAGAGAGAGAGAGAGAGAGAGACAGAGACAGAGA